>NC_034609.1:3975880-4024199 GCF_900095145.1 Mus pahari
AAAAAAAAAAAAAAAAGAAAGGGTGAGAGCTTAAAGAGAGCGAGGAGGGGCCAAGCAGTTCCTTTTATAGTGGGTTGCGCTATCAGATAACTGTGAGGAGGAGCATAATTGGCTATAGTCAGGTAACTGTGTGGGTGGAGTCTAGCCAGAATGCCAGAAGCTTGGGACACTGTGTGACTTATAGTCACAGAATCATGAAACTGGGGGCTCTGTGGTGTCAGGCACCTGACTCTGGGAACGTGGCTCGCTTTTCCATCCCTTGTAGAGTTTTCTACTGGGTCACCAGAGAAAGCCTCATTCAACCAAAGTAGGCGGCCTATCACAGTCCCACATGTCACATGTTGGCTTTATGTACCACAGCTGCCTTGTCCCCATTGCTAAGTTAATTGTCAATGTCACAAAATCTTGAATTGCCTGGGAGATGGGCATATGAACATGCCTATAGGGGATTCTGTTGATGTCTTAGGGTTTCATTGTTGTGAAGAGGCACCATGACCAAGGCAACTCTTATAAAGGAAAACATTTAATCGGAGCTGGCTTACAGTTTCAGAGGTTCAGTTCATTATTGTCATGACAGGAAGCAAAGCAGCATGCAGGCAGACATGGTGCTGGAGGAGCTGATAGTTCTACATCTGGAGGGCAGGCAGCAGGAAGTGAATGCCACACTGAACATGGCTTGAGCATCTGAGACTTCAAAGCCCTCAGTGACACAGTTCCTTCTACAAAACTGTCCATACCTACTCTGGCAAGGCCACATCTCCTAATAGAGCCATTCCCTGTGACCCATGCATTCAAACATACAAGACTATGGGGACCATTCCTATTCAAACCATCACATTTGATTGTATTCATTGAGGTAGGAAGACATACCCACTGTGGGTGGCTTCATTCCCTGGCAGGACTCCTAGACTGGATAAGTGCACACACATTGCACACACCACTCTGTTCCTTACTGATGCTGTATTCAGCTGCTACAAGCTCCTGCCTTGTCTTCCTCACCTTGAAGGATTCTAAAGACTGCTTTCTCCCATTATTTTGTCAGTAATACTCCCAAAATTCATTGGTTAGCCACAGCTTATTCCTAAGAATAAGCCTATTCTGAGGCCACACCCTTCTCTGTCCTGTGTTGACCCTTCTTTAAAGCAAACCTTGCTTGTGGAAGCCTGCTCTGTTTCTTCTCCATTCCTTTCTGTATCCTTCACTAGAATTGCATCTTGCATGTGTGTTTGATCCTCAAGTGAGCTCATAAATCAAGGGGCTATAATCATAGGAGGAAAAAAAAATCCCATTCCTTAGTATAGTGTACCCAAGATTATTAATGGCGTGGCTCCTGTCTAACTGGCCTACACTTTGATGCTCCCAAATGCATGTGGACCTCCCATTAGCACTTTCTCTTGTCTGCCTTGTGTGCATGCATTCCCTCAGTAGTCTTTTGCAGGGGTAACCTCTATAGAGCACACAGACAGCTCAGAGGCATCGCCTATGCAGACTGGAGTGTCAGCTCAGAGGTCAAAACAAACAATCGGCGTTACTCACAGGTAACTCTGATCTGACCCTTCTAGGGTGACACCTAGAAGCGTTACAATTATCTAAATGTTTTCCAGCTTTCAAGGTTCAAACTTAAATGTCACTTCCTCTGTAGAACTCCTACCCATCTCTCTTCAACAGAGTCAACACAATTTCTCCTCCTTTTTCTACTTCCCCTCTTCCTCCTCCTCTTCCTCCTCCTCTTCCTCCTCCTCCTCTTCCTCTTCTTCTTCTTCTTCTTCTTCTTCTTCTTCTTCTTCTTCTTCTTCTTCTTCTTCTTCTTCTTCTTCTTCTCTTCTTTTCTCTCTCATTTTGTTGTAAGTTTATGTTTATACTGGAAACTTTGGACAAGATAGCTAGCTTCTGGGGTGGTTTATTTATGTTTTTTAAAATAATGAATTGTTCTGATCTTAAATATCACTGCGGTATGAACCTTTCCTAGGGAGACATGGCACGTAAGTCTCCTTACTTTAGATAGAGATGCAACACCAGACAGAAGCAATGCATCTATTCACATTTAATCTGGCAAGGTAGCCAGTTCATTGTGCTTATTTACAGGGACATGGTAAGAGACCACTTGGATGAGCACAGGTTACCAGAAAAATAACTACACCACCGAAGCTTCACCCCATTGTACATGGCTGCCTAGATGGGGGGGGTCTCTCTTCTTCACTTAGCCTTCCACGCTCTACACCCACACAAGCAGCAACCAGGACCACACCGCAGCTTGGGCAAATTTACCTACAGCTGGGAGGGAGGGGCAGGGATGGGCTAGAATCTCAGGAGAGGCTGAGAACTCTTCATTCCCCATGGGAACTTAACAGATCACACTTTGAGGTAGCCATGACTGCTCTGCTTAAGGTGGTAATGACTGCTATGCTCAGGGGTCAGCATTTCAGAACAGCCACTCGGTGGTCTATTGTGTCAAAGGCTTGGCTTGCAGAAATGTGCTGTCAGGAGATGGTGAAGTCTTTCTAAAGAGGTAGGGCTTGGATGTCTTCAGGCTTTCAAAGGGGCTAAGAGGGAGACACCAATCCCACATGACCCTTGTTGCTCAGCCAAAGGGTGAGCAGTTCGTTTCTGCCCCACGCTCCTGTGATGGCAGCGGCTCACCTCTGTCCCTTACAGAGGTTTGGAAGCAATGGACCTTCCTGGTCAAAGTCATGGACCACTGAGCCAAACACAAACTGCTTCTCTTTATACACCAGCTATCATCTTAACTGTTTATTTCAGCAAAAGATAGTAAGACAAGAGTTGGGGACTGAGCGGTATGTACATGGGGACCAGAGCACAGAGACGAAGGCATCCATAAACTAGCCTCCTCCCTTTAGACTGGAAGCGCCTCGGCGACCGGCTTTCTGTTTATTCTTTTAAAGGCAGGAGTCTTCCCCCAAACCCCAGTGGAATCCAAGCCTTTCCCAGGCGGGCTTAAGGAGATTTAGTAATTTACTGAGGAGTTAGTTCTGAGGGCTTCCTGCATGCTCATTCTCATGATGACCCAATGAGCTTAGCTTTCCTGTCTCCCTTTTACAGACAAGGGACCATGTGCAAGGAACTTAAGACATTTTCTGTCAAATGACTGAGGGGTGGTGGTGCAGGGTTCTCCACTTCTAATCATCCCAGCTACAGATTCTCAGCAAACAGTCCGCATCACCTTTGCCATCTTACTGAACTCCATTGGCTTTCTCATTATCGAGATAAACAGTTGCTTTGATTTTTCTCATTCCTTTTCACAAAATATTTCCCAAAGACTTACTCATTAATCTTCTATGGCCAATGAGAATGTTTTTCATTAAGATTTTACTAGAATTCCATCAAATTGCCCTTACACACACTGGGCATTTTTGTGCACCACAGGTGTACACACCCAGGGACAGATCGGATGCTCTTCCTGTTTTATCCAGCACACCTTCAAGGCACTAGCAGTGTAATACTCAACTCACCTAACATCCAACTCACTAACATGTCCAGCAGCCAACAAGGGAACTCACGGAAGGCAAAGGCAGCTATCCACCTGCTTTTGAGAACTCTTGCCCTGAACTCTCCTTTCAGACAATTTACAGTTATATGTCATAGTATAACTTAACAGTAAATTTTATCTGAACACTTTATTTTTAGACAACATCCAGTTATACACCACAGTATAATTTAACAGTAACTTTACTCATTCCCATTTGCCATTGTCATGGTTTGGTGATGCACACTTTTGCATGTGAGTGTGTACACATGCATGTGGAGCCAAAGGTTGACTCCATCCTTCTTCCACCTTATTCTTTGAGGCAGGGTCTCTCAATCAATTCTAGAGTTTGCAGATATGGCTACTCTCCACAGCCAATTTGCTCTGGGGAGTCCCATCTCTGTCTTCTCAGGCTGGAATTACAGGCAGGCTGCTTCATAGGCTGATGAAAGATACAGACGACAGAAGAGTCAAGAAAGGTGGTGCTTGTATTTTGACACTTACATTTCTAAGGTATTCTTAACTTTAGCTGAATGAGTTCCAGTCTAACTCTGTGATGATGAATGTAAATGGAGAGGTCTAGCAAAGATGGACAGAAAACTGTCACAGTCTAGGTCTCCTGGCCCAGATGGACAGGAAATTGTCACAGTATAGGTCTCCTGGCCCAGGCTTTCTCTGCTTGTTAGTGATGGTCTTGGGGGCATCAGTAAGAGAGAGAAATCTGGGCCTGGCCACTGTTTAGGATTGCATTTTGTAGTTTCAGGAGAATAAGACATTCTTTTCTATTAAAGTTGATTTCAAATGGCAGGAGGCAGTAGATTCTGAAAGTCTGGTGTTGTGAACCAAGTCCAGGAAAGAATATAAGGAGAAACAGTGGCATTTATGTGGCTAGAAAATTTGACCTCAAATTATTTTTTTTAAATAAATTTTTAAAAATTCCCTCGGTGGAGCTGAGCAGTGGTTGGCACATGCACTTGGGAGGCAGAGGCAGGCAGATCTCAGATCAGCCTGGTCTACACAGCGAGTTCCAGTACAGCCAGGGCTGAGAGGGAAGACCACCCCTATCCCAATAAAACTGTACCAAGGTCATCGTTTACTCTTGTGCAGCCTCAGTTTTCAGCCACCTCGTCTACATTCTCCCATGGCTACCCTACGTGTGCACCGTTAGCTCCCAAATCTCCTCTCCGGGTTAACTAAGGTATCCATCCATCAGTAACTGTGCTGCTGCGGTTCCTTACAGTAAAAAGTTTATATATCTGTGGGCTGGCAAGATGCCTCCGTGGGTAACGGTGTTTGCCTGCCAATCCTGGGGACCTCAGTTTAATCTCTGAAACCCACACCATGGGAGGACAGACCAACTGCACAGGCCACCCTCTGGGCTGCACAGGCACACACCACAGTACATGTCCCGCCTGCCCTCAAGAAGCTGGTTTTAAGTTTACACATTTAGTTTTTCTCTTAATTTTTCCAGTTTTATGCATCCTTATTCTTCCATTTCCAAACCACTCAGCTCTCTTAGCAGTTCAGGTCCGTGTCTTCATTTCAGTAATTTAGCTTTTGTGTCAGGCAGAGAGTACTCAAAAAAGCACCATATCTTACTGATCCAAAATTTTAACATGCAACGAAAAAAAAAAATGACACATTTTTAATCAAAGTAAGCAATAATGACAGGTTTTATTTAAAAATTTCCAGTAGAGAAAAACCCTGCTAGTGTTGGAATAAAAGTACTTGCTGTATAAGAGCAAAAGAGAATAAAAAAAATTAACAGAAGAAATGAAAACCAAATAGTACAAAAAAACAAATCAAAATTAAAAAAAAAAAAAAAAGCAAAAAAACCAAAACAACCTTTGAAATGGATTCCAATAGAGAGATCTTCTTTAAACCTGTGAATAATGAACAGAGTTACTAGGTTTGGCAAACAATTTATTTGGAAATCAAAGCCTACGTCTGTATTGTAAACTCCATAAAAACTGCTCATTCAATTCAAGCTTTTCATATACTGGGTATTGAAACACGAAGCCAGTTGATTTGCAAACAGAAGGAATTACTCATTTGCTCTCACAGTTATAGGAATTAACCAGCTGCTTAACTGTGTTGTGGAGCGGATGAGACAGAAGAAAAGAAGGAAAGTCAGATAGAACTCTACAAAACCTGAAACACAGCAAATTCAGACACCAGCTTGTCTGTTGAAGGCAGCAAGCTGAGCTTTACGGTACAGTCTACACTTGCAGCTGTCGTTTTCTCCCCAGCCCCACCCCTCAGATACTTTGTAGACCTACTAGCCATTTAGACTATTCATAACCTCCAAATATTCTGTATATACATATTTAGCAAAGAGCATATGCCTGACGTCATTCTGACAGTAATACGGTCAGCATACAGTTTCAGAAAGATTACTATGCATTTCATAACGATTAAACTGTACTTTAAAAACAAACAAAAAACCCATTCATTTCTAAACAAATAGTTTTAAAATATTAAGAAAACCCATGAGAAGATGATTCATCGTGGGCTCTGAGCCTGATGAAAGCCCACTTCAGAAAGACTATCAGCGCCAACCTTCTGCCAACACCCCACACAAAAGGATTGATTACGGTCATTTTTTTCTTTTTTCCTAATAGATAATTTGTCCCTGGCTTGGCCATCTCTTTTTTAACTATACACAAAAGTCCTGCTGAAAGTCAGCATTTTAGTTGATTTTACAACAGAATGTCACAATGTAAACTGAAAGGGTTCTTGCTATCCACCAAGGCTTGTCAGTTTCTCAATCCAATAGTTGGTCACAGAGGTCAAGTATTATCGTGGCTCCTTCGTCAGGTCTCCATCCTGTCTGACTTGTCCATCCTTCAAGTACATGCAAGGCTCGATAGTTTGCTAGACACAGAAGCCGCAGGTCCTTTAAGACACCGATGAAATAGGATTGTGGGGCGAACCCATCTGTGTAAGAACCTTATCCAGCCACTGGAGAGGGCCATGCAGATGTATCTCGATCCAGCAGGGGGTGCTAGTAACATCCTGCCGGTGGTATTCGGCTCCCCAACCCTAGGCAAAAGAAAGCACACTAGGAATCAGTTAACTCCTTAGTCTTAGTGATTCAGTAAAAAGGTCAGATGATCAGTTCGCAGAAGCCTGTTTGGACTCACGGTAACGTCTTACAAGAACAGCACTCCACAAATGCATACATATTTAGTCGGTAAATTTTAGGATACATATTGACTACTCAAGTCCATCCTAGGACGCCCAGATTATCCATTTTGTCAGGAATGATGGGTGGCACACATCTTTAATCCCAGCAGGATGTCAGCCAGCCCTTGTTTTCAAGGAACTCACTGTCTAAAGAGACAGACCTGCATATAACTGTAGCTGCTGAATGTTCAAACCCAGGGACACCATGCATACACACAACACAGGTGGAGTGCACGCCCCCAACTTTGTCTTAAAAGTTCTCGGTCAGATGTATTTCTTAAAATTGCTAGAAAGAGGTATGTACCAGAGCCCAGGCAGCCATAACTCTGCAAACAAGGGTCAATCAGAAATTTGTGCTCTTGTTATTCACACCAACACCATCTTACTTTTTTTAATTTTTAAGATAGGGTCTCATTGAGTAACCCATGTTAGCTTCAAACTCAGTGTAGCCCAGACTGACTTTTAAGTCATTTGCAATCCTCCTGCCTCAGCCTCTCACTAGTGCTAGGATTATAGGACATCCTTTCACTCCTGGCTTTCATGGTGACGTCTATGGAATATTAGAGTCCTAATTGGTCATTCTGACGCCAGGTAGCAAGCCACCTTCTTGACCAGATGAATGATGGAGCCTGCCACTTCAAGACAATGACTAGGTATTGGGAAGAATTTTGGGGTGTCTAACTTTGGGCTGTATAACTGTTCTCCCTCCAGTTTCACTTGAGACTGAAAGATCAAGAGATCTGTGTGAGCCGGGTGGTGGTGGCGCACGCCTTTAATCCCAGCACTTGGGAGGCAGAGGCAGGTGAATTTCTGAGTTCAAGGCCAGGCTGGTCTACAAAGTGAGTTGTAAGTTCCAGGACAGTCAGGGCTATATAGAGAAACCCTGTCTTGAAAAACCAAAAGAGAGAGAGAGAGAGAGAGAGAGAGAGAGAGAGAGAGAGATCTGTGTGGTTGACAGGTAGAAGACTTTAATCTGCCAGAATGGGGCAGAAACAGAATATTAGTCTGTCTGACATCACCTCTACTGTATTTATTCAGGGTAAGGGGAGAATGTAGCGATAGCTCTAACAGGGCTCAGTGGTGGAATGTAGTGCTTAGCATGTGAGAGACCCTGGGTTTTATTCCCTCTGCCACAAAGATGGACAGAGGTGAACCAGGCATGGTGGCCCACACTTGTAATTCCAGCATATGGGAGGTTGAGGCCTGAGGACTGGCACAAGTTTGTAGTCAGCTGGGACAGAATAGTGAGTTTCAGGCCGGCTGAGTTACAGAGTAAAACCCTGTCTGAAAAAAAAATATGGGCTAAGGAGATGGTTCCGTCTGCAGAGTGCTTGCCATGGAATTGCAAGGACCTGCGCCCCCAGCACGCATTTCAAGCAGAAAACACTGCCAGAGGTGAGATTCTTGGACAAAGGCGCTTACTTCCTACATAAGCCTAGCAACCCGTGCTCAGTCCCCATGAGTCGCTTGCTGTTGCATGACTCTGAGTGTGGATTTATCTACGAATGCCTATCTGAGGCATCTAGGTCTCCGATACGAGCAATTATGAACTGTGGGATGTGGCTGATGAGACAGGATTCTGACCCTCTGTAAGAGTCTCTCTAGCCCACTGTCAGCTTTTTAGTAGGTAAGATCTGTCCATTCCGAACTCCCAGCCACATGCACGCTATCTTGCACAGATGCCATTCTTGTAAGTATTACATTCTTTTAGGTTCCGTTCCTAATAAAGCCACAGGAAGCCACATGCATCCTGAAGGTAGAGGCTTTAGATGTGTTTTTTCCCCTCTTTGTATTTTCTTTTTAGAATAATGATAAAGTATTTGCAGAAAGAAAAAAGTCAATAAATTTTGAATCTGCAGCTTTGGGTTGAAGAGATGTCTTAACCGTTAAGAGAGGACCTGAGTTTGGTTCCAGGCACCCACGAATGCTCACAACTGTCTATAACTCACTCCTGCTCCAAGAGATCTGACACCCTCCTCTGACCTCCAGCAGCACACACACATTGTGCTCACACATACATGCACTGGTAAAAGTAAAAACCAAACCAAACCAAACCAAACCAAAAAACTTTAAATACCTTAGTGCAAATTATTTTTAAATGTACAAAAGTAACATTTAACTGTTGGTTGTGTAGTCAATAGGAGACAAATGCCAAGGAGACAGCTTACTGGAGCCAAAACTACTTCAAGAATTCAATAATCACAGTTCACCAAGGGACTTTAGGCATAATTACCAAAGCCCCAGTGACAGCCAGTCCCATTTTACAGACCATGAGGAGGAGATCTGAGAACAACCCCTGTGCCTCAACCACCCCTGCTCTCAAGAGTCCTCTCTCCCAAACAAAATCCACTTTGGCAAGAAGCTGGAAAATCACCTGAGCCAAAATGCTAAGTCAAAACTTAAGTGGCACTTGTGAGCAGTGAACAAGAACAGGCTCCCTGGCTACACTTGCACACAATGCACAGGTCAGTTTCTTTAAGGGGCACTAGTGTTTAATATTAAGAAGGTGCCACATTCGGCTAAGGAGGGGCATGGGTGTCTTTGATCTGGGCAAGGAGAGCAAAGCAAGGCTCTGGAATCACCCAGGGATGAACAATCCACTAAACAGGCCCTGCAACAAGTTACGGAGCTTCTGGAGGCTGCACAGGAAAGGTGGTGCCTCTTCCAAGTCTGTAGTTAGCACTCTTCCTCACGCTGAGGTGGGATAAAGACTTATCTTTCAGACTCCAGAGACGTTTCATTGGCATAAAAAACAAAAAACAAACTTTGATTCTCAATGGCAGAAGTGGACAGAGATATCTGTTAAAAGCAATGACTCGATCTTCTCCTTCCTCTGATATTACAGAATTCTTTTGGAGCTGAGGGCCAGAGCCTTGCTAACTTTTCAATTATACATAAAACACATGATTTGCTAGAAATATGTAAAAACAAAACAAAGAAACCTGACCAACTGAAAATAATTTTCAGTGTAAATAAGTTTCTCCCTAATTTTGTTACATTTATTTACTCCCTCCCAGCCCTGTGTTTGTGCGTGTGGAGGTCAGGGAACAGCCGAGGGAGCTGGCTCTCTGTCTCTACCACGTGGTCCCAGGAATCAAGCTGCCTGCCATGAGCACCTAAAGGATCACAGGCCCTAAAAGATCATAACTGTCTACAGGACTACAGTCACTAGGCACCGGTCTCCTGTGCATGCCGTGCTACTAGCCACTCCAGAGGCAGAGCTGACGAATCAGGACTTCCAACTCCTCCTCAGCATCAGCCCAGCTACCTGGGCGACATTAGATCCTCTCTCAAAAGTACAGAAGATTGGCCAGAGCCAGCAAGATGGCTCAGGTGAGTCAAGGTACCCACCACCAAGCCTGGGGATCCGTTCTAGCCTTGGGATCCACACGGTGGGAGGGAAAGAGTACATTGCTATGTTCCAGAGGTAACTTCTTGGACAGTGACCCTCTTGTTAGAGATTTGAGAAAAACAAAATCAAAAACAAAATCTCTGCAGTAAGCCTGCTGATAGGTATATACACCAAAAAAGGCACAGATTTATATATTGTGAGAAGGCATGTGTGTGTGTGTGTTGTGTATGTGTATATGTGTATGTGGGAAGTATGTGTGTGTGTGTTGGGGGGGCATTCAGCCTGAATGAGACAGTGGGCACTGCTCACCTTCACAAAGCTCATTCGAATAGTGCACATCTTGGTGAGTTCATACACTGTCTCGAACCCGTGGTTCACAGACTGTGCCAGTAGCTGAGCAAACTCTTGGTTGTTGAAGATTTTCAAGCTGCACCCGCTGGGGATCTTGCAGACGGTGGTGGGATGAAAGCCGTGGTGGTAGTTGCAGTTCCGGCTCTGCACGAAGATGCTGCTGTCACTGAGGCATTCCGCATACACCTCTCCTCCGACGTAATAAAGGTGGACTCCTGCGGGGAGACGGTCCTGTCAGTTAGTTGTTATCTGGCTGAAAGGTGCCCGGGCAGAGTTAGGCTGGGCTACTCTGACAAAACACTTAGGTAACTAACGATGGTACCCTTGTGTCAGCCAGTCTGTTCAGGAAACAACAAAGTGTCTCAACAACAATAAAGTATGACACTTTCATTTCAGTAAGTATTTAATGTCCCTGGCTAGGGCTGAAAGTCTATCTGTGCTCTAAAAATAGAATGCAGTAAAACCTAGAGTTTACTGGGGCATCCTGTGCCTTTAAACTCTCCTGCATTTATGCCAGGGCTAAATTGTTCAGAAAACTTCAGAGACGGAAGGGATGATCAATAAACATGGAGGAACAAAACCCAGGGTAGAAAATTGGGGGTGGGGGTGGGGGTGGGGGAGAGGCTGTGAGAAATAAAAACTCACCAAAATAATACTGCAAATAATGCCTGAAAATGTCTCCCAGCTTAGACTGCCAGGAGTCAAGACAATACCCCATGTTCAAGGTGGGGAGGAGCGGGCCAAGGCCTGGATCCTCTCCTGGTAAAGGTGGGAGAGCCAGTCCTGCAGAGCTGTTCTCCCAATGCCTCATGACCCTTCCCACGGGAAATAATTAAACCGGGGAGGAGGAGGAGGAGGAAGAGGAGGAGGAGGAGGAGGAGGAGGAGGAGGAGGAGGAAAGCCCTCAAAGCCTCCCAAGAGGACCAAGCACCCAGCAAAGAGGCCTGGGGTGTGGCTGCAAACCGTTCCAGCCTGTGGCACAGTGCTACGGCGACTGTCTGAGGATACACCACGTGGCCTTTCTACAGAGACAGAGGGCTAGAAAGCTATTTTAAAGAAAAAAAACCTGTTTTCCTGATAATAAAGATAATGACTTTTCATCTTAGAAAATTAAGACAGTATATGAGAATATAAAGATGTGGAAAATATTAACAATGTTTTGGTGACAGAAAAATCTGCTTGTTAGCATGCATACGCTGCTGGTAAAACCAGTCACTTCAGTCACTTGCTCAGGCAAACATTTTTTTTTTTTTGGAATCAATTTTTTATTAGATATTTTCTTTAATTACATTTCAAATGTTATCCCTTTTCCTGGTCTCCCTCCGAAAACTCCCCTTCCCCTATCCCCTCCCCCCTGCTCACCAACCCACCCGCTCCCGCTTCCTGGCCCTGGCATTCCCTCACACCGGGGCATAGAACCTTCACAAGACCAAGGACCTCTCCTCCCACTGATGACCGACTAGGCCATCCTCTGCTACATATGCAGCTAGAGCCACGAGTCCCATCATGTGCGCTCTTTGGTTGATAGTTTAGTCCCTGGGAGCTCTGGGGGTACTGGTTAGTTCATATTGTTGTTCCTCCTATGGAGCTGTAAACCCCTTTAGCTCCTTGGGTCCTTTCTCTAGCTCCTTCATTGGGGACCCTGCACTGAACAAACTTTTAAACCTCTGCCCGACTGTCCTGTTATCCAAGCACTCTCCCTCAGTGCACTGTTGACAACAGTTTTCTATTATTGCAGTCATGACAAATGTCGCTGGACCAATTGTTATGAGTATCTATAAGAGATTCCTGGAAGTTAAATGGCTGGATGGAAGGCCCTGGAATCGCATGGCCAAAGGACTTTCCAGAATGCTTGTGTCGATTTACACAACAGCACTGTGCGGATGCTTTGTTCATCTGACCCGCATCAGTGAGCAAGATGCTCGCAGATGGAAAATAATACAATTGTTATAACTTGCACATAGGGCTGGCCATGCGCTCACAGCTTAGTGGCCATCTGTGTGTCTCCTGTGAACTCCCCGTCTTTACTGCTCACCTGTCTGTCCTGCTGTGGTTGTAGGGTTTTTGTTTTTATTTATTTATTTTTTTATGAGTTGTATATTTAGGGCCAGAAAGAAATGACTTATCTTGTATTTTTCTGTTACCCCTTTGTCCTTCAATTTTATTCATTTTATATATGAGTGTGTGTGTGTGTGTGTGTGTGTGTACAGACAGACAGACAGACAGAGAGATGATAGATAAGTGATATATGTTTTAACCTAGAGAAGTTTAGTTGAATTTTTATGATTTTTCTTGAGGTAAATGACCCTTCAGATCGAATGTGTTTTCACAGAGCCTTTTGAATTGTTTGCCTTGTCATGGACACCCAGTAACTCATTCCCACGCGTGGTGTGAAGGGCAGGACCAGTAGCGAATGCCACTGACCCGATGCCAACACCTAACATCAGCTCTCATGTGCAATACAGCATGAGTTTAGTTTACTTTGCTGTTTTCTCTACAGCAAATATGTCTGATTTAATTGCAGTATTTACTAGCCCTAAAGTCAGAATTTTTTCTTTACTTGTCCGTCCATTATAATTTTTAACTATTCTTATTAACCCTTCCAAGTAATCTTGGCATCACATTTTAAGTCACAAAATAATTGCTATCTGCTTGAAATTGTTTTACAATATTCAGCCATCCCTTTAAGGACCAAAGGTTGCCTGTATATGCAATTTTTTCTCTGTCTATCTTAGTATAGCCCTGGAAGGAAGTGTCAGTAGTGGTGAGCTTTGGGAGTTTAAAGGCTTAGACCACTTCTAGTTCATGTTCTCTGTTTTGTGCTTGCGGTTCAAGACGTGAGCTGCCTGCTTCTGCTCTAACCACCATGCTTGTGCCGCCACGCTGGCCTTCCTGCAGTGCTGGACTCGACTCTCTGGAACCGTAAGCCCACATAAACTCTGTTCTCTCGTTGCCTTGGTTATGGTTTCATCATAGCAACATAAAAGTAGTAACACACCAGGTCAGGGGAGGTGGCAGTACAAGCTTCTAGGTAAACAGAGTGACAGGGAGGGACATGAAGGTCACCCCCGAGCTGTCCAGAGGGAGGGGAACAACTCATGTCCATTTCTAGTGGGACATGTCCCAAGAAGACTGCATTAATCATGCCATCTGCAGCGATGTCTGAAACGATGTCTGAAACGATGACCCCAGCTTCTTCCACCATCTGGAACTCTACACTGAGTCCGCTCCGCTGGCATCTGGGGTGACTCCCTTCCTTCCCTCCTCATCTATTTTTTTGAAGGGGTGGTTATGCCAGGGTTTCCTTTCTATAGCTCTAGATATCCTGGACTCACTTTGTAGACCAGGCTGCCCTCAAACGCAGAGATCCGCCTGCCTCTGCCTCCACCTCCTGAGTAATGGGATTAAAGGCGTGCGCCACCACACCCAGCCCCTTGTAATGTCCTAAAGAGGAAATTCTACAATGTGGGTTTTTCCTACTTTGGGGCCAAAGTCCCCATAAAATTTAGTGAAACAAACACTCCTCTATTCTGAACGTATGGATCGGTGTACATTCTGAATGGACCCTGTGTTTACGGGCACAGGAGAGCACCCATATGAGCTGTGAGCCTATGTTCACCTAAGCTGCCATTTCCATTTCCCCTCCTTTGATCACATTAAGATGTCTACCTAGTCCCATCTGTTTGGTTTCCTCTAAGAATAATCTGAGAGCATTTTCTTAAATGTCTCTTATCCCTTATTAAAATACCCTCCTCTTTTATTTGATCTATTTCTATAGATGTTGTTTATCTTCTTTCTTTCTTTCTTTCTTTCTTTCTTTCTTTCTTTCTTTCTTTCTTTCTTTCTTTCTCTCTCTCTCTCTCTCTCTCTCTCTCTCTCTCTCTCNCTTTCTTTCTTTCTTTCTTTCTTTCTTTCTTTCTTTCTCTCTCTCTCTCTCTCTCTCTCTCTCTCTCTCTCTCTCTCTCTCTCTTTCTTTCTTTCTTTCTTGACAGGGTCCCACTGTCTCCTGGCTGGCCTGGAGCTCTACCTGCCTCTAATTCCCTAGCACATGGTCCTTGTCTGCCCCTCACTGGTGATGTCCCGATGGGGGATCAATCAATGAATTTACTGGCTATGCAGATTTATCCACTATATAATTTATTTTTACTCTGTCTTGCAACTAAAATAGCTTTTAGAGAAATACTTTAAAACATGCAAACGCTCTGTCATAAAACGTCTCTACATATTTGGCATATATTGACGGCTGTTTTATAACATTCACTTCCTAGTTTGACCTGCATAGATGATGTATGCTTGTGTGAAGCACGGGCTAGCATGGTGGTGGGGTCAGAGGGCAAAGCGCAGGAGCTGGGATTCTCCCACAGTGCAGTCCTGGGGACTAAGCTAAGGTCCTTCAGGCTAGGCAGCCAGGCCCCTCACCCATCTACCGAACTGCCTCACCAGCCCCACACCAATGACTCTTACGTGGTCCTTACACAATGGTTGCAAAATGATGACTTCTGTATTCTAGCACTCACTGTTCATTTAGCGATTGGACTTCCCAATTAAGTCATTTCTCTACTAAATGATTCCTATGGCTGTATCAACTAGAATTTGCTTATTGGACAGAATCTCACTGTGTAGACTTGGCTTGGGATTCCTGATTTTCTGCTTCACACCTCCTAAGTGCTGGTATTACAGGAGTTAGGCTCACCACCACACCCAGCAGTATCGTAAGATCCACTACTGTAGTTAATTATAGTTGCTCTTCATTATCTGTGGATCTGGAATCCAGTTTCAACTACGCACAGATCAAAAATGATGTTTTCAGATAGCACCAACACTAACATGTGCAGGCTGTGTCTTCGCACGACTCACTCAGCAGTGCCATTGTTTACATGCCATGAAGTCTGCAGTGGGCGTGGCTCTCAGAAGGACACTTGAAAGGTGAAGTGTGGTAAGTTACTGGTACACTGTTTTTTGGGTGGGAGCTGAGCCTCCACGGGCATCTCGTTCTCTCGGGTCTCAGAACACACCCACCATGGAGACCAAAGGACGGGTAGATCCTGGTTACTGAACTGTCCAAAGCTGCGAGGTGGGAGTTGGATACCAAGCGGCGCCGTGGCTTTCTGAATCCTTCCTGCAAGTTCTCTCACAGGAGATCCTCCGGGCTCGCCTCGTCCCAGCTTCGGGGGCAGCCACTGTCCCCCTCAGTGGGGTAGATATTAGCAGCAATGATCTGAACCCTGGGCATGTGCTTGTCAATACTTTGTATCTTTGCTTCTTTGCCCTTTTGGTACACACGGTAGAAAAACTACCTGCATGTTCAGAGGGTCACATACAGACAGGCTCACATATAGACATGCACAACAGCATATAAACACATGCCGTGTCATTAAGTTAGGATTGTATACCGACACTTCCAAGGGATGCCACACCCCTTTATGACTGCATGCTCCTTACTTTGCAGGGAAAGCTGAGCTGAGCGCCTACCCACACATTTAGCCATTTGCTTAATCATATAATAAATGCATGTAAACGTTACAGAACTGTTTTAACCTACCACTAATAAATAATTAAGTCTATTAAGAAAGACAGGTGGGATGGCGACGTGGCTCAATGGGGAGAGTGCTTGCCACCAAGCTGATGACTTGAGTTTGATTTCTGATGGCCACAGGATGGAAGGAGAGAATGGACTCCCTGACTGTCCTCTGATCAAGACCCTCGTGCACACATGCACACATATGTAATAAATGTAAAAATTCTTTCTAAGATATTTTTATAACAAAAACATTAGAGCACTGCCCTCAGTAGCAAGCCACAGTATGCACTAATTCCTAACAACATTATCGGAGTTGGAAAACCACTAAGATCATCAATTAGCACGATCTTCAATAGTATGAAATGGAAAACATCTTCAAATAGCAGTATCTGAACAGTCACTGGCATTTGCCACAGGAATGACTGAGCCACTTCTAGAGGAATAAGAGACAAACGTTTGCAAGCAGAGAAAAGGGAGGGCTCACCTTTCCCAATATGTCGCCTGGTGTTTTCAATAGTGGAATTCCGGTTAACGTTGGAGAGCAAGCCAAGGCAGAAGCGGTTCTTATTGTTGGACGGATCTGTGAAACCGTCCACCAACACGCTGGTGGACGAGGCGTGGAACGCTTCACCCACACGGTTGTTGAGCTCATAGTACACAATAGAGCACCAGTGTTTTGGTTCCTCGTAAGCAACTGCTTGAACATCTGTAAGAAGGGAAGAAAAGGTTGTGTTGCTCAAGGTTTGTGCCTGGAGCATCCCCAAACTGAAACCACACTGTAAACCTGGCTGGGCACCACACAGAGAAGACATGCAAGGGCGACTACAATGATCACAGGTATCATTTTTGAGAGCTGAAGTACTTCTTATTAAAGGTGGCATTCTCCTTTAATTGGGGAACAATCTTCTCCAATGGTTAGCAGAAAACCAAAATACCAGCTAAGCAAGCCCAGCAGCCGCGTCTGCTGAATACTAACGACCTATTACTTGCTCATTAACATACAGGAATAATAGGAATCACTCTTGTTGGCACACTACCTACGAGAAATACAAGTGACCAATGAAAAACCAAGTGGCTCAGGAACAAGAGGGGCCTGGAGATGTGCCAACCGGGCTGGTGTGGGAAGGAGCTGCTTTTGGGAAAGCCTTGGTAAGCCTCTGGTTTCTCAAAGCACCAAACCCAACTTCTATCTATTCTGGAGAAGCTGCCTGGCTCCACAAGAGCCAGTGATAGCCACGGCTGCAGTTCTGCTGAGATTCTAGCTCAGGAGGAAATCTTGCCAGCTGGCCACTCTCCCTCAGTGAATCATATCTCTCTCATCCAGCCTCCATGCTAACTTCCGTATATTTGCTTTAAGTCACGCCGAGCAGGTGTGTTCTGTCTCTCGCTTCCCAGAATGGGCCAACAATGGAAACTACCCGGCTTCACCGACAGGATGCAGCTTGTTAAGTCCGATCTCTGAAGCCTGACGAATCTCCAAACAGAAAACACTTCTAAATGCTTTCAACCGAAAGGTTGGGAGATGAATCCTTTCCGCAGCAAACCTCCTTTAATCTGTCTTTGAGACCCCAGGCATACAAACCACAATATTGCCAATGTCGTTACTGATCTCAACCTCATGGGGCCTCATGACAAAGGGGGAAGAAATGCAAAGAAAATTCAGCAGGCATGGTAGAGAGAGAGAGAGAGAGAGAGAGAGAGAGAGAGAGAGAGAGAGAGAGAGAGAGAAAGGGCTTCCATGTTCTTCCTCAGATACATTTTATACTTAAGTGGCTTAGCTGAAAATAAACGATTTCGCTTGTTTTCTAAACAGTTCCCCCCTGTCACTCCACTGTTCCTCAAGCAAAGCTTTAGTGATTCACAAGCGCCAAACCTCAAAGGCGGCTGTGGCCACAGTCGCACAGCCTTTTATCAGCTCTCAGCGCTGTTCGAAATGCTATTCATCTAGTTTAGACTCGGACACATTTTTTTTCCTATAAAAGGCCAGAAAGATTTTGTGGGGCATATGGTCTTTATCACAACTGTTCCATTATGCCTTTGTATCACACGAAAACAGCCACTGATAACATGTAACAAATGGGCACAGCTGTGTCCTAATAAAGCTTTATTTATAAAAACAGACAGTGGGCTGATCTGTCTGTGAGCTGTAGTTTGCTGACCCTTGCTCTGGGAAAACCACCACAGGTGACAACAGAAAAAAAGCCAACAGGTTTTTTTCCTTTGACTATACTAGGCGATTTTAAATTGGCTCTAACAGGGAACATTTTAAAAGCTGTTTAAAAAGAAAAAAGAAAAAATCTTAAAAGTATGGCCTCTATTTGGGGTATTAGAGCTAATCTCATCAGAACAGAAACTGGGTCCACACAGGGCATCTTGCTCCCCAAATAAAAATTCCAAACAAAAGTGGGTCAGATAGAGGCTCCTCTCTCACACACTTTGCTTGTTGACTCCCAACATCTAACGATGACCAAGACCCATAAAACACAGAGCACCTATAAAGGAAACTTCAAAACAGAACCACTGATTCATGTATGTTCCAATTCGCTTAACTGTACAGTTAAGGGTTTTATTGAGGGTTTTATTTTGGAGCCAACGTTTGGGTCACTGCAAAGTTGCAGAGACTTCCCATACATCCTCATCACAGAGATCTGCCATCAGATTGGCATACTCAGTATAATTCAGGAGCCTACATGGACACGTCATCGTCCCGAATCTAGAGTTGGTGTCAGGGCTTGTTCTCGGTTAGTTTGTGGATCTGGACACATATGAACAGGGCACGCCGATGTCCTCACACTACTGTATGGACAGCATTAATAGATAAGTCCTGAAAAAGCACCAGCAACGCTGACTCAGACCGAGTCACCTCTCGTGGGGTTAGGAACAAAATAAGACATAGTCAGCAGCCACGTGGCTTTTACTTTCAACTTGCTTCACCCCTGGGGTCGTGTGCCTGGTGTCTGGGGCAGGGTTCAGGGATGCTAGCATCTGCTTTCTCCGCTCCCACTCAACATGTCACTGTGGTCCTGAGAAGTGGGTAGGGCCATCCACCAACTCATTACTGGGCTGAAATGGAGCAGGTGGTGAAGACCAGGCCCCTCCCCAAGGAGGTAAGGTGAATTTCAGTTCAATTGTAAATTCATTGAGGGGAGAGGAATAAATTCTCATCCTGTAAATTCTTCTGGTAACAAAATTAGGCATGAGTACAGAAAGGGAAAATGCACCATTGTTTCAGTGATGGATAAGAGCTATAAAATAGACGAGGTGCCAGCACACGCATTGTGTATGTGTGTGTGTGTGTGTGTGTGTGTGTCTACTATAACACAAAGACAACAGTTTGGAAACCCAGCTGTACGGATTTTAGTGGGATCACCCACGGGAAGTCTGCTTTGAAGTCCTGTAGATGGCCTGTTCCCCTTGGCCCTTAAAAAGACAATTCTTGCAGCACCGATCCCAAGTTATTAAGACCTGAACACACAGCCATCTAAATAAAGGACTATGTTATGTAACACAGGCCTCACCATTTTCCTGCTAGCTCTTCATGCCCAAGAGCTCTCCAATAACCTCATATGTATACAGCAGGTACATGAAACAGCTATACAAACCACATATTTATTGAAACTAAATCATAGATAAATCTATTTTTAAATAGTTCTTTGTTTACATTATGTAACCATTTACAAAAGGTAAAAGCAAATTAGCATGCTAATGAGATAGATACACTTGTTCATTTTTAGCATAAACAATAAATGTCGGCTGACTATTCAGCACTGATGGATGTACAGCATGCTTGGTTATCTTCAGTTTGCCGACAGCTTGGTTTTCTAATCACCAACGCTGAGGCTTAGCCTCACTTAACTTTCTAGTACACAGTGGCAGGATGCTTAAGGCCATTTCATAAGCTATTGAAAATACATTCAATTCTGAGATCTCTTATGAGATTGTGACCAAGTTTAAGCAAAGGGCTGGGTTCTAGAGAATTCTTTCCCTTAGGTTAAAAACAACAACAACAACAATAACAACAACAACAACAACAACAACAACTGTTTTTTGTATGTTTCGCAAACAGCTACTTTTGGAAGGTCTGTATGACTGAAAGTAACCCTTGGACCTGCAGACAATAAACTCTAAGAGTCAGCAACCGACTTTACCTCCTCTGCTGATTTCAGCGGGCAGTGGAGGCGCCATCATGTTCGTGTCCATGGGCTGAGAGCCGTCCTGGGCCATGGGGTCTTCAGGAGGCAGGTAAGCAGGTGGGGGTGTGTCAGCTACAAAGTTTTAAAGAAAAAAAAAATACATGTGTCAGGTATATATTCTCTTCTGTGTTGAGAGTCTTTGTGTATGCAGATGCATGTGTGTGCACATATATGTAAGAGGTCAGAAGCTAACTTTGGATTTAACTATTGTGGGGGGGGAGAACATGGGGGGATCAGAGCATAGCTTGGGGAGTTAGGTCTCTCCAACATGTAGGTTCCAGGGATTAAACTCAGGTTTTCACAATAGCAGCAAGTGTCTTACGCACTGAGCCATCTAAGCAGCTTCTCACCTTTTGGGGGGATGGGGTGGGGGAAGGACTCTCTGTGGCCTGAAACTCTACAGGCAGGCTAGGCTGCTCAACCAGTGAGCCCCAGGGATCTGCTTGTCCCTGCTTCCCCGAGTATTAAGCACTCAAGCTGAGTCAGCCCCTTTAACGAGTGGGCTTATGTGGCGGTGTATGCCTGCAATCCTGGCAGGTGGGAAGCAGAGGCAGGATGAAGAAGCCAAGGCTAGCCTCGGCTACATCAGACCCTGCCACACCCACCACCCCTTACCCCTCTGCAAAGGATGAGATGATAAAGACATTGGACTTAAGGTAAAGTTTCAGAAAACGATCATAACCTCAAACTTTGTTTCCAGTGACATTTTAGTGAAAAGAAAAACAAACCGTAAGTGGGCTCCCGGAGCCCCCATGCCTCTCCAGGATCATGCCCCTCTAAACCCACTGAGAAGCACATGTGTGCACACTCTCATGTGAGAAGCACATGTGTGCACACTGTCATGCAGCAGACTAGTTTGGTTTCATTGCTGTAACCAAACTGCCTGACAGGACTGAGTAAGGGAAAACTTTTCCCCAGGCCTCTGACATTAAACCTACGGGCAGGGATTTACCGTCGGGGTTGTTACTGCCTACTAATTGAGACTTTGGTTTCCCACGACTTTAAGCAATCTCTTAGGACTACTTTCACCATAACCATTTAAGCAATGACTAGCCTAAAAATCTCCAATAACAGAATAGTAGGAAATAAATCAGTTTAGCTCAGCTGTCTTCTGCCTTAGGATTTACATAGGTCTTTTCTGAACAGTTTCTAACAAGTAATAAGATTACTGAAACCACACACATTAATGCAAGACTGGTATTTTCTTACAGGACTCAGAAAACCACGCTCCTCATCGGCCTGTCAGCCCACCCAGGATGTACAGCAGAGCCTTGAGAACGGAATTTTACCTTAGGGGTCCATAAATGCTTGGGGAGATACTTAGGGGCAACTGTGGACCCCAAATAACAAACTCTGCTCCTTCAGGGCTCCCTGGCAGCTGCCGCCACCCCTGACGCTGGCAGAATCTTAGCCTAGCTGCTAAGAAGCGGAGAGTCAGCCAGACTCCAGAGACTTTCCTGAACTCCCCAGTCTGTCCTCTCCACACTCCAGCTTCTTGCTGCCTCTGTAAGGTTAAGTCTACTTTGCTCAAGCCGGTAACAAAACCAGGAGGCTGTTCTCAACAGAACCTGATGAATTTACACCGACAGGGCTCAGAGCGGCTAGGTCTTTACTGATCGTGTTCGGCTATCTCCGCTAGTGCGCGCCCTTTCTCTTTGCTCTTCTCGGCTGGTGCTTTAAACCCTGGCAGCCAAGGACTCTGAAATGAACCCTGTCACCATCAACCCATCCATGTGACTCAACAGGCCTGCCGGGGAGTGGGTAGATAGGAAACCATTGAGTGTTGTTCTTCTGCTTATTAAAATAATCTCTCTTCCATCTTCATCCCAAACAGAAAGACATAATGTAAAATTAACAGGTTGAAAAATAAGAGTAATTTTTTAAAAACAAAAAAGAAGCAGCAAAAAGTGTGGAGCACTCTTCAATTTCTGAAGGTTCAACATGGATGCTGAATTCCAATTTAACCTAAAGCACTTTAAGTGGTTCTATAAGTACGCCTGCCTGCCCTCACAAAATACCCAGATCCAAGATGGTCTTCTGCTTATACAATCCTTCTTGCTGTTGACTGGCAAGGACTCTGGCACTAATATTTGAGATGCTTGTTTACTAACCTGCAATTTGAAAACTAGACCGTTCTAATTAATCAACGTATTTTGATAACTATTACAGCATCCATTATGACTACAACAGGAAAATAGCTGGTTCTGTCTCTGCTAAGTTAAACAGCAGATGGTCTCCAGCACGTCTGTTACAATCCCTTGTTGTTAAAAGTACAGGCTTCTTGGGATTACATCACTGGCTAAGTGAGTCTAATTAAACGGGAGTTGTGGCCCCTCAGACAACAGCTCTTCCAAGTCTGCATTGACAGCGAGGGCTCTTCCATGTCGGAGCCGCTTCTCAGAACAGTACTTTGTGTAACGTGGCCTTTTCTCTCTTTCTTTTACGGAGAGCACCGAGGAGGCTGGAACGGCCATGCCACTCCCAGGATGCAGCTGTTTCAAAACGTTTGAAAACAAGGGGCAAATGCGGCAGGAATCAAACAGGCCGTCCCTTGTCTGGGCTGTGAGACTCCACTCTCTACAATGCTGTTCTGAAGCATGGGCTGGGGGCTGGGGGGCTGGGGGGCTGGGGGGCTGGGGGGTGCCTGCTCCAGGATCATACCGCCTCACTGCAGGCCGGCCATGCCCACCCGCCTCCCCAAACAGCCCATCTCCAATCTCTGGACACGCCCTCTTACCTGGCATCTGAAAAGGGCTGCCCGGGTCTGAGCTGGTCGGGGAGTGAGGGTAGGTGCTGCTGCTGCCGCCAGGAGAGTTGGGGTAGCTGCTGTTGGGGGAGTGGGGGAACGGGTGGCTGTTGGGCTGCTGGAAAGAGTCTGGGAACGTGGCGTTCAGTGGCATGTGAGGCTCATTTTGTCCCAGGTTGCGGAACTGAGCCAGAAGGCTGTGCTGAGGATTGTACTCGCTGTGCCTCGGAACCAGCACCGGCGGGAGAACTGGAAGCAGAAAGAAGAGAGAGACAAATAAGAACGGTGAAAACTGTTAACGACCCTCACAGTGAGGGCAAATGACCAGAACCCCGACTGTCAGCTCCACAGTACTGACCAGAGGGAAAGTGACTCTCCAGTCCGGATCACAGGACTCCAGCCAGAGAGCAGCGCCCCTGGCCTGTTGATACAGGGAAGGCTCAAAACAGTTTTAGATGAAAACATGTTGCTTTATTCCACTTTAAATCTTCCTATTCGCACAAAACCTAAAGCACAGTTAACAATATACATCACGGGCTAGCCAGATGGCTTCATAGGTAAAGGGGCTTGTCACACAGCTGGGTGACCTGAGTTTGATCCCTAGAACTCCGGCAAAGGGTGGACGGAAGAGATTGCACAAAGTTGGTCTGTGGCATGTGCACACCTCCATACACATATCGCACACACGCACACGCACACACCCACAATCCCAGTACTCAGGAAGGTTAAGGCAAAGGACCTCAGGCTGGAGTCCAGTCTGAGCTACCCAGTTTATGCATTTATATATTGCCACTGATGCTCTTCTTACTTGGCAGTCTGCTGACATGAGTTATTGAAATGATATTAAATGATATTACTTACCAGGTAAGTATTTTAATTGACACATTAGCTCCTTTTAAAATAAAAAGCAGCAGAATGAAGAAGGTTGAAGAAATAAAACAGTAGGCATAGAACATCCAAAGGCCAAGGAAGGTGGCTAGTTATGGAGTCTCTGAGGACCTGAATGAAGATACCCACTTCTCCGTGATCCACAAAACAGGGTCAAGGAAGGCCCAGATGTTACACTCACATTTTGTTAAAAGGTAGGTACTTAAACACAAGAAAAAAAAAAAGAGTTTTCTCTCCTGAAAGCTACAGGTTAAGAAACTAAGATGGCAGACTAATTATGCATGGTTAGCTCCCCAAATCCTGGCAGAGCCACCACCAACTTGGTGACCTGCAAGGGATGGACTACCTAATAGTAACATGTAGAACCCCACCCTGGGGAATTTTATTACACCCCAAGATGTTCTCCAGTCACCAGGCAGCTTCCCCTTAGTGACCTTTGGAAGCCCTTCTGTCCTTGTGGCCCAAAACAGCAGAGAAAAGCAACATGTTTTAAAACTGCATGATTGGAATTTGGTTTTATATGCAAAGTTCTTGGATTTATTTCCATTTTTGTTCAAAACATGTTTGAGCATAACTCCCACCTCCAGGGCTAGGCTTTTCTGCTCAATTCATTGTCAGTCCTCAGCGGCCTCCCCAGAGCTCTGTTCAAATCCAGGAAACACTTCCGGGTTCTGAGGGTCAGAAGCACCCACCTTCCACCCAGTCTCCTCCAACTCACTTCCCTCATTCTGACCTCACAGGGCCGCTCCAGGTTCTGGATTCTCTCTCTCTCTCTGTGTCTCTGTCTCTGTCTCTGTCTCTCTCTCTCCAGTCATAAAGTCTTGTATACCCACGCTGAATGGAAGAATTCATCCCTGTGTACCCTTCCCTTCTGGGGCATGGAGAGTTTCCCAATTTGTTTAGGTTTCTGAGCCGCTAATTTTATTTGTGGTATGAGGAATGCATTTAATTTTACCTTTTCTAACTGTTTAACCAGCCACCTTAAATGCCACTGATTAGGAGTCCATCTTTGTCCTGGGGACTGAGGGAACCTTTCTCACAATGCCCTATGTATGTTCTGCCAATTTCTCAGACGTTTCCCTCTACTCTGTTCTGTGCCCCTGCCATCACTTTGTTTCTTGGGTTTTTGTTTGTTTGTTTATTTATTTGTTTTTACATTTTATTAAGAAAAGGAGAGAGCACCTGCTTGTTTCGTTTTTTAGAAAGGGTTTCTCTGTATAGGCCTGCTGTTCTGGTTGTCTGGCGGAGGCTGCCTGCCTCTGTCTTCAGAGTGCTGGGACTGAGTGTGCGCCACCACCGGGGGTTTCAATGACACCCAGCTCCTGCTGCTTTTTCTTCTCAGTGTTTAGGGTACATGCTTCTCTTTCCAAATGGCTTTAGTTACATCTCTGCCTACCTTTTGGAAACAAAAAAGTTCTTGATGCTTTATTGAGAGGCCATTCTATTCACAAGTGCACAGGAAAGCATCTTGGAGCTGAAATGCCTTCTATACAACAAGGAAGAGCTGGGCAGGAGACGGAAGCAGGAGGACACTCAATGCAAAGCTGGTTTTGGCTGCAAAGTGAGTTCGAGGGCAGCCTGGGCAACTTAGTGAGACTGTTCAAAATAAGAACTAAAGAGAGGCTCAGTAGTTAGGAGCATGCACCATTCTTCCAGTTCCCAGCAACCACACAGATAACTCCATCCTGAAGGAATCCTTCTGGACTCTGAGGGCACCTGCATGCACGCGCAGTTAAATGAAGAAAACACCACGGGTATAGCTCAGTGGTGCAGCCCCTGCCTAGCCCAAGTTCATCCTCAGCTCTGGAAAAGCAAAAGCACAGGACAGTCTGCTCAAGTCCATGGTGGCTCTGTGATCTGTAGACACTGCCTAAATTAGTTTCCCAGGGCAGCTGTAATAAAAAACCAAGGAGTGGTGTTTGTAGTAACAGAAATTCATTTTCCTGTGATCAGGGAGACCAATGTCCATGATGAAGGGTTCTCTCGAGGCCTCTGTTCTCAGCTCCTGGTGGCCTACTATCCTAGCGCATCTCTGCATAGCTTAACCCATCTTACAAGGATGTTAGGGCCTCCCACAATGCCCTCATCTTATCTTTTTCTTAAAGGCCCTGTCTCACGGTACTTGGCGTTCGGGTTACAACATGAATTTAGGGACACACATGCAGCATCTTCCAAGTTCCCAAGCACCCCAAACTTGCTACTTAAGGACAGCATGCTTGGTTTGGAACTGCTCTCCTGAAGTCTCCAGAGATGCTGTTTTCTATAAGATACTTTGGAGAAGCCGGAGTTCAAATTTGCTTTCTAAACATTATCAGAATCTGTTCTTTTTGCCTTTGGGCCCTGAGGTTTAGCCTCAGACATGAAGCTTAATGGTTGATTCTACTAAAGCTTCGCCTCTAAGATAACCAGGTTGTGTGTTCGGAGAACCCTGGTAACTAATACCCAGGCCTGGTTGAGCTCTGTGCTCTTCCAGAAAAAGGGGCCTGGATGAGTGGAGCCTTTCACATGTACCTGACAACCACCTGAAGTCTGTGTGTGTATGTGTGCATGAATGAGCATGCCTATGTGTTTGTCTATGTGTATGTTTGTGTAAGTGTGAGTGTGTGTGTGTACTGCCTAGGGAAATCTGCTGTTGGATGTAGGGGTCCTCAGGCTAGTGTTGAAAGCACTTTACCAACTAAGCCATCATCTCACTCTCTGCCACATCTTTATTTAAATGTTTAAAAATTCTTTATTTTAGCCTTTATTTAATTTTGTGTACATATGTGTGAATCTGTATACACACCTGTACATGTACATGAGTGTTGGTGCCCTCTGTAGCCATAGGTATTAAGCCCCCTGAAGCTGGAGTTACAGGTAGTTGTGAGGTGCCAAATTCTGGATTCTGGGAATTGAACTTGGCAGTTTGTGCTCTTAACCACTGAGCCATCTCTCCAGCTCTCTAAGAATTTAAAAAGGATGCTCTCTCTTCCCGCCGTTTCCTGACCTTTCAGAAGGGGGGAGTTGGAATTCTTCCTTTCCCTACTACTGTTAACTCTGCTTTCCAACTCTGCATCTCTCCATGAAAAAGTAAAATCCCTTTTCCAGCTAACAGGACAACCAAACCAAGACTAAAACTGCAGGATGCTGCAGTTCACGGAGATGTTTGTGATTCTTCTACTGGGCTCTGCTTTTCTACGTTGCCAAGGTGCATGGGAAAGAAATGACCAAGAACGGCTAAAATTATACAGCAGAGCGCACAGCGCCCTCACACCCCAGATGGGAGCTTTGTCCAGAGTCTCAAGCACGGCTTGAAATTCTACACCAAATGGTCAGTGGCAATGTGTTCTCATCTAAACCTGGCAAGTCTTCAAGTGTGCTCTGACCCTCCAAATGTTCTCCAAAAGGCTTCAGCTTTAACACACAGAGAGCTCTGGTGATGAGGTTGCCAGTCTCTTTGCCGTGTTTCTTCATGAAGACAGAATGGCAATCAGGCTGCTAAATGCTTCCTGCCCGGTTCTGCAGGGCGAGAGGACGTCCCTGGCTAAGGGACCTTGGCAAGACAACCACCTCAACTTTGAGCAAATCACCCAACTTGTTGGGATTTCACTCTGGCTTTCCTCAGGCAGCTCTGCCCTAAATCCTGTCTGACTTCTGCTCTAACTTTGTGTACACCTAATGCTAGCACTGCTGTGTGCAAAGCTCTATCCAGGCAAGACCTCAGAACATCTCACTGGGCTTCTCTAAGAGCAGTCAGTCTTACAGTAACAGCTTTACCAAAAGGACAAGTTGCCTTGGCAGCCACTTAAGACAGATGTCCCTGATAAGAGTGGACTGGGTGTCCTTGTGAGCAGAAACCATTCATGTAAAGAGGTAGGGGGGAAGATGGCTTTCAATGTAATAGAATGTTTGTTTATAAAATTAAATCCCTTACTTCAAGATATGCCTTGGAAACCGAAGGAATGGTTCTCTGAACCTTAACCAAGGTTAAATTTTAACAGCAATAGGCAACAGCTAAAAACCCTTTATCTTTTTGTTTGTTCACTGGTGGTGAGCTGAGGGTGGGCAGGGTTTGAAATATTAGATAAGGTCTCCTGAGTTGTGGTTATAAAAGTCAACCGGAGGACACGGCTCCACCACAGGGTGTCTCCATGTTGATTCTTACAACTGTAATCTCCCGGGAAGCAGGCTCAGCCTAGCTAAGTAACTCATTCTGGATCTAGCACCTGAAGAAAGAGGGGCCAAAGAATGATCACAGCCACCAGGTTTCACTATTTAGTCCTACAAAACTGAGGAGATTGTAAAAGTCACGGAGTGCATGCTGTGGGTGTGTGCACACTTGCATGAACATGTGTATGTATGTGTGGTTTATATGTACACGTGTGTAAGAGAAAAGAGGGTGGAGGTGGTGAGTGTGTGTGTGTGTATATATATATATATATATATATATATATGAGAGAGAGAGAGAGAGAGGGAGGGAGGGAGGGAGGGAGGGAGGAGAGTATGTATGTATGTGAGAGAGAGAAAGATAGAGACAGACGCTAGGTTTTCTCCCTTAATCGTTTCTCTACTTTATTTCTTGAGACAGACTCTTTCACAAAACCTGCTCAGTGTTTTGGCTAGACTGGCTTGGTCGTCGAGTCCCCATAACTGCCTGTCTCTTTCCTCCCAGAACTGGGATTACAACCATGTGCCGCCATGCCAGGTGTTTTCCTGTGTGTGCTGAGGACCAGACACAGCAAGCCCTTGGTTAAGCCGTCTCCACACACCCATGCTTAGGTGGTTGTTTGGAGAATCATATTTTCAATACACTGTTTTACCTAAGGAGGACACTGTAGTGTTTACCTTGTAGGAATGTAGCAATTTCTCTGAAGAAGTATATAGTATATTCATAGAAGAAAAAAAATCGCAAATGCAATTTGAACACGGGTAGAGAAATGAATTGTATTCAATACTAGTATCAACTTTTTTTTTTTTTTAAATAAAAGCCAAACATTCAGTTTACTTTAAAAATAGCCTAAATATAACTCAACTTCCTGGGAAATGGGAGCCAGTGATTTCTGGCCCACCACAGATGATTCCCGAGAAGTGTATCTCTGTGAGACTGCGCCACACATGCTGGTTATGCCTGCAGCCTGGACTGGGGTCCCTGCTCTGTCCTACCTTTGGGGGAAGCCCTCCCTGCCCACCTGGCTACCCTGGGCTTCTGCTGTCTCTGTCTCCTTGTCTCTCATAGACGCCCCCACCCCCACCCCACCCCCTGTCCGCGCCAGCAGGAACGCTCCTCCCTGTGCCCCATGGTGGCTGTAAGGGTATGGTAACTGCTCTGGTTTAGCTCTCACCTGACTTCCTCATCTGGCAGAGTGTCATGCCCTCGAGGGTGGAACTGCTGTTCCTTCTTTTGTATTGCCCAGAGTCTGACATATAAAGAAGTCCTTAATGTGTTTTCAATTAATACACTTGAGAGTTTTATTATAGTTCCTGCCCTGTTTAGTATAGTATAGTGTAGTCTTTTCCAAAGTATGCTCCTTACTTAACAGCAGACTGTGAACATTATCCCTGTGAACTAAGTCAGAACCTGGACACTTGGGTGAACTCAGCCTGGTTCACTGTGCTTTGGGTACAGGACACGGGTTTCTTGTTCCATGGAAACCAAACCTCAAATTACTCACTTGTGTCAAATACCTAGCAATGACTCCTGGCATTTCTAAGACTCCATACAGTGCTAGCTCTGAGTCTTAAGTAAAATACAGACTCAAACCAGTATACTACAGGAACAGCCAGGTTGGCCTTAGACTGCTCACACTAAAGCAGTGTCTAGGGGCCAGAGAACTCAAGAAGATGCTTGCTGCTAAGCCTGAGGACCTGTCTGGTTCCTGGAATCCACATAGTAGAAGGAAAAGAACGGGCTCCTGCCAGTTACTCTCAGACCTTCATACACACTGACAAACATGTAAAACAAACACACAAACGAAACAAAACAAAACTGTGTTGTTTCTTTGGCTAAGCTGCATGGTGTCATAGAAAAAACACGGGCTGTTGTTCACTCAAGGTGGCCCAGGGTCCCCACTGCATGAACTTAGGGAGCACACGCTCTTGCTGGGATTTCCACACAGGTGTCCCCATTGGCCAATGGTGACAGCAGCCTCGAACTAACAGCACTCGTACCTGCCCCCTGACCCTACCGCCACCCCCATCCTCTGCCCCCTCTTCTCTTCGCCCAGTTTCCTTTCCTTTGCTAAACAGGTATTTGCCTCACTTCACTTCACAGAGGGAAGGCATGAGGTTATGAGAGTACAGAAGCCTTCTATAGCAGAGGAAAACCTCAGAGTATAAGCTAAAATTATCACACCAGGAGTTAAAAACAAAAGCCACTGTTGGCAGTGCATGAGAGAGAACAATACTGCTTTAGCTTTCCGTACTTAGGGTTTTGTTTAACTCTTCATTAGACAAGAAACAGGAGAGATTTTTTAAAACCTTCTTCCCTTTCAATAGTAGAGCTGGAACAAGGGTACTTCGCCGCGACAGACATCACCTACTCATGCTGATGGCTGTATCAAATGTTAGAGCCACGCTCCAATACATTATTGTAAGTCATACCTGCCTAATGACAAAACTGAGGTGCTGCAGCACAAGCTTAGCAGTTAAGAGTGTATTCCAGCGGGCCTTAGAAAGGACTGGAGTTTGGCTCCCAACACCCACATCTGGCGGCTCATCCAGAGGGGATCCAATGTGTCTGGCCTATAAGGGATCTGCACTCACGTGCACATACGCACATGCAGACAGACATCATACAGGAAATTAAAACTGATGAGAATACATCTTAAGATAAAAGTGGGAATGGAGATACAGGAGACTAAGTAACTTACCTAAGACATTAGCTCACCTATGGTTAGACAGCTAATGTCTGGTAGGATCAGGGTTCAAACTGGACCACCTCGTTCTTAAGGAAGTTTCTGAGCAATTGGCTCAGGTACCTAACAATCCACTGCTCTCTTTACAATGACCTCCAAGCCGCTTTGTTTAACCAACAATCGTAATTCAATTAATCGTGTTTAGCTTATTCTGAGTTCAAAGTGAATCCCAACAAATATGTTCTGTGAACTGAGACTCTGGTTTTCTAAGGATGATCACTGATGGATGGGGAAATAAATGTAAACAGAACTTCCTAAACACACAGGGCACGGGCTCAGGTGCTCCCATTAAGAGCACAGGCTCAGATGCTCCCATCAGGACACGGGCTCGGGTGCTCCCATCAGGACACGGGCTTGGGTGCTCCCGTCAGGGCACGGGCTCAGGTGCTCCCATCAGGACACGGGCTCGGGTGCTCCCAACAGGGCACGGGCTTGGGTGCTCCCAACAGGGCACGGGCTCGGGTGCTCCTGTCAGGGCACGGGCTCAGGTGCTCCCATCAGGACACGGGCTCGGGTGCTCCCCTGAGGACACGGGTTCGGGTGCTCCCATCAGGACATGGGCTCGGGTGCTCCCAACAGGGCACAGGCTCAGGTGCTCCCAACTCAGCCCAGGCCACAGGCTGGCTGCCACGTGCATCTTAGAACACATGCCCTAATACTTATACTTCTGGATGCCTGGCTCCTCTGCTTCCTGGTTCTTGGGAAGTAGGGGATTTGAACTTGGACCCTAGATCTCCAGTTTCAAGTTGTACTTTACTCAGACTCTACATCTTCTCGGCCCTTGGCACCTGCTTCTTAGGTCAGAAGTGAGTGAGAATGCGTGTGTGACAATAAGTATGGAGCCCAAAACAAACACTGGCTGCCATGATTCACAGACAGTCACTATTTTAATGTAGTGACTGCCACTGGTTTTGTGGAACTAATGGCTTTGTAAAGACTTGCTTCCACTGCAGGTCTCATTTCATTCTACGGGAGGTATGAAGGAAAGCAATGACCTTCTTTATCTTGCAGATCACATCATTTTCAAGAATGCATTAATATGGAGGTCTCTTCATACACTGTGACCAACGTGATCTTCACAACAACCTTGGACAGATGGACCACCGCAACCCTCAGCTTCTCCCACAGGTCTGTAAGTGGCTCAGGGCCAAGCTGCCCAACCCCATTGTCCCCATCAGGATCTCACAACATTACTGAAGGAAACTGGCATCTTCCTCACATGGCCTTTCCTGTCCTGAATTCCTAAGGAATCCCATTCTACCAGTCCACCGCGGGCCGATCCTCTCTCTCTCTGACGCTCCACATGCAGTTTCTGAATTTCTGACCTATCACAAGCATAGTTTATAGTCTGTTTCTGTTTGAAGAACTAGTCTCTGCGTCCTGCTGCTGTGTCCCGCTGGATCCCCCTTGCTTCCCTAGTGCTGGGATTACAGGTGTGGGCCACTACATCTGGCGTTACAGAAGAAACAGAACAAAGCGCCCTGTGAGTTCCAGATGCAGAAACAGAAGAAAGACCCTGCCTCAAAAATGAGGTGCAAAGAGGAAGCCAACTCCCGAGCCGTCATCCTCTGACCTCAGCATGTACGGACTCTGTGCCCCTCCACACATAAGAGAACCCTTCACACCCTCTTCTTACACTCGGGGACGGCTCTGTTGGTAAAGTGCTTGGCTTGCAAGCATGAAGAACTTATTCCAACTCCAGAATTCATCCAGGCACAATGACTCATACTTGCAGTTCCCCGGGCTCCCAAACTGGGTGGGTAGGCAAAGACAGAAGTCGCCCGGAAACTCTCAGGCCAAGAGAGTCGGGCCTGGTGACCATAAACGTTGGTGAAAGGCTCTGTTGCAAAGAAGTGGACTGTGTTCCTGAGAGTGACACCCAAGATTGGCTGACCTCCAAATGCACACATACACATAAAAAGAGATCTCTGAGATAGTGGACATACACGGACATCTCTGCACTGAACCACAGGCCGGGGTCAGCAGGGACAGGGTACAGGTGTCTCAGCTGAGGAAGTCTTGTTGGTGCTATTCTGAGGTTTATGAGTTAAGTTCATCCTCATCCACACCTGTCACTGAATTTAGCATATGCTACTATAATTAAATGCCAGTCTTTTCTGGTGGGCCTAGTTCCTGTAGACTCCTGTGTTTATTGTAAATGTAAGAAGGAAGAGAAATTTAGATGTCCTGGAACACAGTATATGCTGTCTTATTTTCATGTCTTTTGTTAGTAGAGTTAATTTATCTTCAATCTCCAAAATCTTTGTTATGAACACATCTTGGTTTCTAACTTATAACCTCCAAACCTTCACATAACACCAATACTGCCCCCACCCAGCAAGCCTGGTTGTTGCCCAGATGCTGAGAGCTTTAACTCTGAGTCAAAATACTCCAAGTTGGAAATGGACTCTTGCCTAACCTACCTAACCCTAAAGCTCACCTCACCTGGGCGGCACCCTGGGGTTTCCTGGTTAGCTGGCGCGGGACTGCTGCCCACCGCGGCCCTCACCCCGGGGTTTCAATAGCTGGCGTGTGACTGCAACTGCTGCCCACTGCTGCCCCCACCATCGCCATCTTAAGCCCAGGAAAGAATCAAAATCAGGCTCCATGGTGACTAAATGGAGGCAGTTCTGCACCACCTGACAGGGTCCCTGGCTATCTGAGGGCAGAGCACTGAGTGAGTGAGTTGTGAGACCAACTGACACTTCTCCCCAGAACACTATTTCGGTTGAGATCGTTACAGATTCATATACAGCTTTATGGCACTAACAGAGTCTGTCGTCAGAGCTGCTAAATCTAGGGAATCCCGAGCACCTTCAGGACCCACACAGCTCGCCTCTTTCCTCGGGATCTACTTCCCCTGCCCTGTTCCTGCTGGGCAGTAACGGATCTTTCTTCAGTTCTATAACATTTAAAACATGTTCTTCCAGGATGAACGGGGCGGCTGGAGTTGAAGCCCACATTCAGCCGACCCGTGAGGAGGATTTTCAGTGTATTTCAATTTTAAGCAGCCAGCAGCCACTAGGCTGCCAACTAAGCTAAGATTTCCATTTCCATTGTTAATGGAAATCTCAAACTTTATTTGTTTAGGGGATGGTGTCTTAGGAAACAAGGTCTGGCCATGTGGCCCCACACAATCTTTCTCCTCAGCCCCTTGAATGTTGGGAGTATAGGTATGTACTGGCACACTTGACAAAAATCTCAGAAATTTAAACCTGAGTGTGATAAGGGCTTCCATGGTGAAGTTCAAAGTGCAAAAATATTTTTTATGAACTAGAGAGAGAGAGAGAAAGAGAGAGAGAGAGAGAGAGAGAGTGAGTGGACAGGAAACCCCCATTAAGGCACTTTGGGAGCAGTGGACAGCAGCCGAATGGTCCTCTCAATGCCACAATTAGGTGACTTACTCAGCCTTGGTCAGCATTTACTTTGGGAGAAGAAAAAGAGAAGCAATATTTAATCCAACCACTAATAAGCAGCCTCCACTTCGAAGGCTTAGTAAAGTCCAAGCAAACACTTGGACGGCTACGTCAGCAGCTGTGTCAGAGTGCTGGGAGCTCTGAGAATTGTTTCCTGCAAGTGTCTACACGTGTGCAGGAAACTCCAAAGGCCTTCTAGAGAGACATATGTTTCAATGGTGGCATGACCTTTCCACATAAGCAAGCGTCTCTGGGGCTCCAGTGAGCACAAGAGGCAATGTTTCCCAAAGTGCTGGGATGTGTAACAAGATGCACAGCACAGGTTAAAGAAAAAGTGTAATTACTTAACTGATGACATTACTTTGGGGCAAAGAAATAGAGAGTGAAGATACTCAAATGAACAATGACAACATCTGCCTGACCAGATTTTGAAAAGAAATCGATTGTTTCTCAGAAGTCAATCAATTGACTATCTGAAGGAAAGATTTAGAATGAGCAAGTACCAGAACAAGAAAGGCCCCAAACGCTCAATGACACAAAGACCAACTCACTAGCACCTTACGGCTGGAGAACCTAGAAGGGCTGTGGGGCTTGACTAGCCGGGCACTTAACCAGCAGTTCAGTGATCTTAGCATGAGTATCAATCCTGAGTGCCAGCGGCGCACAGCTGTCATGTGATCACATACATGCACTCTACGAGGGCACAATACCACTTCACAGTATGAAAATGAAAAGGAAACCCCTGGTATATTTAAATCAAATACATCTTTGCCTTAGCCTCCAGGGGTTTCCTGAAGTGCCCTGTGAGTGGCTGGTAACATTCTTGGCTGAAGAAGAGAAAGGACATGAAACTCAGACTTGTATTTGGCCAGCCTCCCGCCTCCTCATCAAACCTTTGTGTTGAGCAAGTTACTAAGTAACTAGAGGTGCAACAGGAATGGTTTCCCTTTTAACTTACACCAGCAAGGAAAGGACCTAAGAGGAAGATGGTTTCCAAAGGCTGCAGACAAATGGAAAACCCACCTCTAGAAAGACAGATGTCTGTATGAATAAAATAGTCACAGCGTATTCAGTGACCAACAATGATCAGTGTCACTGTGGTAGCTGCGACAGACAGAGACACCAGAACAGTGCCCACCTAACACTTTGTTTACTCACGGAGGTCAGCTGAACAGGACTGGCTGTGAAGTTTACTACGAAGAAGCTTGGGTTGCTATGGGAAAGGCATAATTCCTCTTGGGTACAAAAATGGCGGAACTAAAGAAGAGTGCCACCGAAACAGGCCTCTGCAAGATTAGATATGAAAGAGAAAGAGAAAGAGAAAGAGAAGCGAGCGGGCCCAGGAGGGAGGAGGGAGGAACTATGAACAGGCGGAAAGGCGCTGAATGCCTGCATAGAACACAAGTACACAGCCATGGAGAAAATGGGAAAGAAGTGGGGAAGGAGGCAGAAGCCAGACCCACAGAGCTCTACCAAAGAGCAAAGGGAAAGTGGTCCATTCCATCATGGCCACTTCTTAGTGGAACTCAGCTGCAGGGGCTACACAGTTGTCATAAGCAGTTTATGTATGGGGCGGGGGATGCAGCAGTGCAGGACAAAATGCTGGCTAGCTGGCACACAGAGTGAGAGTGGGGTGGGGTGCTCTTAACAATCCTTTAGGTGTGAGAGCACTTCCTGTGCCCAAACCCCTCTGCTTTCCAGATGTCTGACACGGAAGAAGTCCCTTGACTCGGAGGGCTCCTTTTCATTACTTACCTGACATTAAAAGTTTCCCTGTGGACCATGTCCGCCGAAACACATGTACCCAAAATCTAATTTGTAGATAATATCTGCACGATACTTTTTACTCGCCGAGAGTCCCATCTCTATTTCAGTTTCTGGCTAAAAGAAAACCATGTGTCTATATATGAGATGTTCCTAAAAATAAACCAAAACAAAAACCCACATCCCATCTGGTTTGACAAAGAGAAAAGAATACCAGAGCCAATAAGGACCCAGCAAGGCTAGGGAAAGGGGCAAATGCAGTCCTAGCCCAGAACAGCAGCAGAGTTTTCAAAGGGTCCAATAAGAAAGGCACCTGGAAATAAAGCCAGAAGATGTGTAAGGAAAGAATAGCAAATACTTAAGAGAGCTAGGTAATACTATGTGATGGGCCTAATGTTGTCAGCCCTCAAACGAAATTCCAACAGAGGAGAAGGCCTGACATAGCACGAGCCACAGTAATCCTAAAAACATACATTCTAGAATCATGCAACACATATGGATTGAACACAATAATCAGTTCCAGGAAAATCGAATGTCATTATAGAATATTTTAAAAATACACAAAATGATATGTGTTCCTATGGATCAATGAGTTAGTATAAAATATGCATGGAGATAAATGTTCAGTTCGCATTGGCGGTTACTAACAGGGTGTACTATCACACCTCGTTTTATTTTATATGCTCTCTTCTCTTAAACTAGGTGGTGGACACAAAAGTGCTTGCAAATTATTCCTAGCCTTTACTTTCTCATGGCTTAAATATTGCACAAAAATACAAAATGCCTTTAGAGAGAAACACGTCACTGTATGACCATACTGTAGGTCTGCACTCCTCTTTCCCTGGTGTCTGAAGTTCCTGTAAGAGAAGGAGATGACGTGGCCATCCCAGGAGCAGGAACAGGGAGGGGAGCCACATGATTCTGATGCCATAAGCCACCAGCTAAGTGAGCAATTCCATCCACACAATCCTCCTGCGAATGACAGCGAAGCGTTTCAATGCTTCAATACAGAGCCACTGGCCAGTTGATCCACCTGTCCAATGTAGAGTCAAGCTCAGGGGCAAAACTATATAAATTAAAGATGTAGAGGTTTGTATCCACGGGAGACTGGCACCGCGCAGGTACTCCCTCTCATACCCTCAAGTCCCTTGTGTAATGTGAAACTTGTATCATCTGTCCTACATGTCAAATCACCCCCAAATCACTTACGATGCCTGACATGGTAGGAATGCCATGAAGACGGTCACTTGGCTGCTCAGAGAGTAAGTGGGGCTTCTGCCCTCCTCTGTCTGCCATGGTTAGTCATGCAGAACGGTTCCAGGTTCCTGATCAAGAGAACGGAACAGCTGTGCAGCACTCGGCCTCATCAACGGAAGACCCCAATCTCCTTCCAGTACACTGGGCTGACTTACTCCCAAGACTCTGAGAATGGAGCCCACTGCTGAGGCGACACTGTGTGGTCACAGAGCTGGGCTTGCCAGTGCGAGCCAGCCTATATGAGGACTGTCAGCAACAAGAGCTCGGAGGTCACCCTCCAGCAGCACCAGGCCCAGGTACGGTCCTGATCTTTACAAGGTGGCTGTCCTACCTCCTTAGAAGCCTGTGATGGAAGAGGAAGCCTGCTGAGCCCTGAGCCCTGAGCTCTAGAAGCAATGGCGTGCACTGACTTTTTCAACCACTAAAACTGAAAGAGAAAGTACCAGGAGGGGTTGGTTTACTCAATACAGATGGAGCTCCTTTGCTGAACATTTTTAACTGTAGCTGATTCTGTATGTGATTTCGGAATCCAGACCATACATCGTTCACCATACCCCAATGCCATACCTAACATGACAGATTCTTACAAAGCGAACAGCATCGAATCCTTGCACAGCAGAACAGAGCTGCAGGGAACACGCTGCAGCACACTTCCACATGGATGACAAAAGGTGTTGCCAGGAGACATGACCTGGCTCTAGTCACAGCTGCGCCTCCCCACCCCCACCCCCACACCCTTCCTTCGAGAACAGGGCAAGCGCCTATGCTAAACTTGCAGAGAGAAATGCAAAACCAATGTGTACCTTTCAAAGCAAATTCAGACACAAAATCCAATTTTCAGAACCTGTTCCTAAGGAAGAATGTCACTTAGAAAGAAAGGGGGCTGTTAGCATGCATGAAATACTCAGGGCTGTTAACATCTGGGCCTGGAAAGCACTCCTACAATGTTCAACTGCTGAAGGCTTGTCCCCAAAGCCTCATGAGTAATATTCCAGGCACCGAGGGGAACAGTGGGGCTCAAGCTCCTTCCTCTCTAGATATGAGCTCTGCTCCACCACCCATTCCACCCCAGGATGTCAGAGAGCACAGGGCCGATGGCACCAAGGACTGAAACCTTCAAACTCATGACCAAGATGAGGCTTTGCTCTCTACACAGTGATTGCTAAGGTGCTTGTCCCAGTGAGGGAAGGCTGAGAGACATCTGAGCACGCCTGCGTTTTCTCTCTTGCACACGCAGGTACAAATACGTACAGAATTTCCCCCCAAAATATTCTGGAATTACAACCCAAAACAGAAAGGTGCTTTTGTTTTGATCTCAGCGGGACTCAGGGGGGCCCACAGGGCACTCTGTCACTCACCCGGGCTCTCCACTCGCTTATAGTGGTAGGGGTTGATGCAGACCTCCTTCTGCTTGGAACCAAATGGGAACTCACAGCATTCCAGAGGCTTCAGTTCATGGTGGCTCTGGAGGTCGGGCCAGCGCCACACACGACAGTAAATGACGTGAGGCAGGCCCTTCCGGTGGGACACCTGCAACCTGCCATCCAGGGAACGAGGAATGGTGACGCAGTTACTTGGCTGTCCGGGGCAGCTCAGGGCCTTCTCCAGCTCTTCCATGGCCCCTTTCTTCTTCTTCAGTTTCTTCACCAAAGCGTCCACAGCTTTCTCGGCCCATTTCTCTTCCTCATCACCCTGTTTCCACCCAAGGAGCCTCTTCACAGCTGGACTTGTGAATGAAAACAAGCTGGTCACATTCATAGCGACTGGTCTAGTTCTACACGCTCCTCAGACAGGGTGAGGTGCCGGCTCCGGGGTGCTGGGCGCCAAGCCAACAGAGATTTCAGTGTATTTACATAGATTCTCTTTAGCTTCTTGGTCTTTGTTTTGAAATGTAGACAATACTGTTCCTCCTGTTCCAGCGAGGATCCCAATTAGCGCCTGCAAAAGAAAAGACAAGAAGCTGACTTTAAAATTAGCTCTAACTGTGTCAAAATCAGCTAATTAATATGTGCCCGGTACTAACTCCCTAACCCTGTCTCCGTACCGGTAGTCTATGCCTGGCTTATACTGTTCAGCCTCACAATTCAGTGACTTCATTAGAGAGATGCAAGTCCATGCTGAGCTCATGAACATTTGTGTTCTATGACGCCAGGAACTGGGCCCCGTTCTCCTAAAATGCATACATTACAGGCGCAGTGCCCACTGCTCTCGACTGTATTTGGGTTTGGAGCCTCTGAAGAACTCACTGGGGTTAAATTAGATGATAAGGGTGGGTGGGGCCTTGAGGCAGCAGGATTGGCAGTTTCACAAGAGGAAGGGAAGAGAATGTTCGCAGCAGCACCCAAGCCCTGGACAAAGGTCATGTAAGGGTTTCGGGCACAAAGATCCACTCACTCGGGCAATTTGCATATCACCACCTCATATGTAAACGAAAGTGACAAGTCTCAACAGATATCAGGCACAAAACTGCAAAGAATCAAAACTCCAGCAACTGACACTCCTGGTGGATACCCAAGAGCTGACAGACACAGAAGACTAAAGTGTAAAATGACCATGTTTATATGCAAACCGAACAGGTGACGGAGAAGAATCCTTTGGCGCATAAGCTTCTGAGGGTGGAGGAGCCCACTGGGTGGCTAAACCGCCTTTCTTCCTTATAAGCATGAGGGCCTGAGCTCCATTCTCAGAGCCAACGCTCTGCTTGTCATCCTACTCAGAGGGGGTACAGGTGAGTCTCCGAACTCACCTTGCCAGTTGGCAAGCTCAGGTCAGGGAGACTCTGTCCTGATAATGAATAAACAAAACCACCAAGGCGGACAACTCTTGATGTCTGCAACACGTGCGCACAGCTACGCATAATAAACAGCAATACGATCCCTCAGTCTCAGTATAGCTAAGAAATCAACAATAAATTGTTATTGGAAACAACCATGTTTTAACCACGAGTCAAAGAAGAAACTACAGTAGAGATGAAATATTTTAACTGAATGATTATAAATATATGATATCAAAAATAGTAAGATGTGGCAAGCCACAATCACATGGAAATTTATAGCTAAAGTATACTTACTGGAAGGGGGGAGGGGAAGCCAGAAAACTATGTTCTTTGTACCCATGGGGAGGTGGAGAGTGATTTAAGCTCAAAGAAAAATACAAGCAATCTAGAAATTATTTCTTAAGGTACACTAGAGAAAACTATAAAATCAAAACACTAATAGAACGGTATAATCTCTTAGCAAGACTGACAAACTTCCAATAAAATAGAAAAATCACAAATGACCAGTAACAGGAACAGATTGGGGAAAATCTTCCTGATCCTCACAGATGGTCACCACAGCTAACTGGGACAACCTGCGTTTCCATCTTCATTCCTAGAGTAAGTGACCCGACCGCTCCATCTATGGACTGCTTCTTTCTGGGCCTCCAGCAGCCAACTAGAGAGGCCTTGAATTTCTCCCAGCCCTTTTCTTTACCCTCACCCAATAGCTTCTTAATATTTCAATAACCGACTTTCAAATAGGAGGGATTGCTCATCTCAAAGTTACCTTAGGGTTCACCGTACAAAATGAGTGTGTTGGGGTGCACGAGGTACCTGAGAATCACCACTCTGGATCTTTATTCCCCTTAAAACAGCTACCATATGTACCTGGCACTGAACTAGACTGGAGAGCAGGGGCAGGGACCAATACCCTGAAAGCTTCCAGGAAGAATGAAGTGAAGACATCCAAGTAACTCCGGCGGAGCAGACGGCTAACCTGACGGAGCAGCCGGCTAACCCGACGGAGCAGACGGAGTAGCCGGCTAACCCAACGGAGCAGATGGCTAACCTGACGGAGCAGATGGCTAACCTGACGGAGCAGCCGGCTAACCCGATGGAGCAGACGGCTAACCTGACGGAGCAGCCGGCTAACCCGACAGAGCAGACGGAGCAGCCGGCTAACCCGACGGAGCAGACGGCTAACCAGACATCAGCCCCACAGGACTGCACTGAGCCCTCCTCAGCTCTCCCTGGCCTCTGGTAGAAGGAATGCTGATACAGTACCAAGGGTAACTTAACAGGAAGTGTCAAACAGGCAGAAGCTGGAGTATAGGCTGATACTTGCATGTGTGTCCCATAGTCTTAAACTGTACTGTACAGTATGAGGAGGTGTGGCCTCTGGGAGGGGGTCAGGTCATGGCAATAAAGCCCCCACTAAACTCTCCACAGTCCTCTCCCATCTTGGGGTGCAGCAGAAGGCTGCTGCACGCAACTGGAAGCCCCCCAACTATCAGTCTCGATCTTAGGGCATCACAGGCTACTCAGGCTTAAGCTTGAATAAAGTAAAACAGGAAAGACAAAAGGGAGTGAAGAATTAACTCCAGGGTTTCCAGGAAGTTCTCCAAAGAGGAGCCTGAACCTGTGAAAGACTAGAGATGTCTGCAGAGACAGGAGCACTTCCTACAAAGGGACTTCCATTATCCTCACTTCAGACATGAGGAAGTAGAACTTAAATGTTTGCTCTGCTCGCAAGGCAATCTTTGAGAGGCAGAGCCAAGGTCTAAGCCCCTTTTGCCTAAGTCTACTGCACATTCTGTTAAAAGTCCTAACCTGCCAGCTCTCAGACATGGGAGCGCAATCTGAGGAGTCAGTCGTCGTAGTCACAGAAGCCAGGACGGAGGGGCAAGGCTGGGGAGGGTGGTACAGCATCTTAGTGGGAGGCTGAAGTGAAGCCTGACTGTGTGACTCAGGAACACAGGGAAGGCAGTACCTTCAAGAAAGCAGTGTGGTCTCTACAGACACCACACTGGGAACCACGGTGTTCACCGGGCAGTCATGGTCTGAACGGTGCTCACAATAATTCAACCAAAAAGACCACAAGCCTTGGACTATGAGCACGGCGGCCATAAAAAATACAGACTGAGGAGATTTCCAGGCCCAAGTCAAACAGGCAACCCACCTCACCCGAGGAACTCCAAAGTGAGCTCTATCCGCTGGGCCAGACGACCAGAGGGGTTGCCTTCTGTCCCTTTTTGTACTTCCTGCCTTAGTTTATGTCAGAAGCTAACTGGCCTTATCAGTTTAAAGCGCAACATAAAAACATGAGTCAGCACACAGAGATTTCCTTCCCTCCTGTGCAAACACAAACATTTCACACTGACCAAAAAAACAAAAATAACCCAATGAAGAACACTGCATCCGACCCTGTCGCCTCATCGCAAGCTTAGACTTACCTGTAGAGAAAGAATATTCTAAACTGAAAAGGGGGGGGAAATAATTCACACCAAGATATTCATCATAGAATTAGTTACCACTGGAAAACAGCGACGCACACATCCACAGTGTCGACTGTTCTCAGCCCTGAACCTCTGCTCAGAAACCCGGCTTAGACAACACTACGCAGAGCAAGAGGGCAACAGAGAGTGGACGATTTGTGAGTCTGCCAACGGCGAACAGCAGCCAGGGTTTACAGAAGATGTCGCCCACTTTCCCATATGCTCCAATCAGTCCTTACAAAAAGGTTTTGAAACTTCATTATGTGAATATTTGCTAATCAAACAACACACACAGGTACAACACACACACACACACACACAAGCACAGACACATTCAGGAGACACAGTCACAGATGGGTGACAGGAGGTAGGAGAGACAGCTCAGCAGTTCCGAGCTGGGGTTTTTCTTGCAGAACCCAGAGTTCTGTTCCAGACTCACATCCAGTGGCTCACAGCTAACACCCCAGCCCCAGGGAAACCCAATGTCTCTAGCCTCAAGCCCCTGTGGGTACCTGCACCCCCATGCATAGCCCCCACCCCATACTTGGACTGACTGTGATCTAGCTCCAGAATAAAAGGATAACTCAAAAAATGGTTCTTAATTCAGAACTTCTCTTATAAAGTCTCAACCACTGGAAGCTAACACAGATATCAGAATATTCATTTTTAAATGGATAACTTTGAAACTTACATGGTATTCCTTATGTTAGAAGGAGTGAGGTTTAAATACTTTCTTCCTTCCTTTCTTTCCTTTTTTTTTTTTTTTTTTTTTTTTTTGGTTTTTCGAGACAGGGTTTCTCTGTGTAGCCCTGGCTGTCCTGGAACTCACTCTGTAGACCANCAGGGTTTCTCTGTGTAGCCCTGGCTGTCCTGGAACTCACTCTGTAGACCAGGCTGGTCTTGAACTCAGAAATCCGTCTGCCTCTGCCTCCCAAATACTGGGACCACCACTGCCGGGCGATTTAAATAATTTTAATTGCTGCATAATTTGCTTTGTGTCAGAGGAAACTAAATCAGCCAACTGCACAATGGACATTTTCTTATCTGTGCCTCATCTAGTAAAGAAACATGTAATTACCTAATTGTGTAAACACCAGCAAAATGCAGTCTCTGAATCAATGCCTGGAATTCCTTCAGAAACTTAGAAGAGCCATTCTAGCTTGTATCGGAAGACACAGTTGACCTCCACATCTATGAACTCTGCATCTGTGGATTCAACCAACAGTTGATATTTTAAGAAAGTTGATGGTAGGCCAGCAAGATGGCAGTGTGGGTAAAAGTGCTTGCCCCCACCAAGCACTGAGTTTGACCCCTGGACCCAATGTAGAAGTGGAAGGAGAACACCAACCACACACACACACACACACACACACACACACACACACACACACACACATACCATGCACCTAAGCACACACATTCATTTTGAAAGTGTCGGCATGGAAGATTCCCACTTTCCTTGAGCAACAAGCATCCTTACGGAGTTAGGTGCCGTATGTAACCAAGAGCTGATATGAACAGTCCGGAAAGCTGTGCAGTTTGCAGAGATTTACAGGCTCCTCAGAAGAGTGGACATGGAGATCTGCATATGTGTGAAGGCCTGAGTCTAATAAAAAGGAGAGAAGTGAGGTGAAGACTGCCGGCATGGCTCCAGCTTGGATGTAGAGGCTGTCTGTCACTTCTTATCCTGGCACGGAAAACAGTGGACTAGACAAAATGCATGCATTGAGGGTATAATTAAAACTGGGAAAAAGAAGGTGGAGGGTCACACTGCCTTCACAAGTAACTGACAGGTAAGAGCTCAGCTGTGCACGGGGCAGGCGGCCCACTCCTCCCCAGTTCTTACCCTCTGGTTCAGCCCTTCCATCTTAACTAAAGCATGGTATCAGGACATAGTGATCAAGTGTACTGAGCAGAACAAAAAGTCCAGGGTATTGATTAACTTTACTCTGAAACTGCTTAATAGCTGGGTAAGTTATTCATGAAAAAACTTTATAAAGATTTTGTTTGATCCATTACTATTATTATTTTTTTTTTATTAAGAAAGATATTTTCTAGTAACTCAAACCAATTCAGGGCCTGTTTCCCGACTACACCATGGCCACCACTGTATACGGAAGGATTGATCCTATGGACGTACAGAATAAACACGATCCACGGAAAGCTTATAGAGCTGTGTCCTCTGTGTTTCTAATATAGAAAACCACCTCGCCACAGACCCTGGACATCACAGCAGCATGTATACCTGAGAGAGCCACTGGACAGAACAGTGGTTCTCAGCCTTCCAATGCTGGGACCCTTTAATGCAGTGGTGACCTCATGGTGTGGTGACCCCCAACCATAAGATTATTTTGTTGCTACTTCATAACTGTAATTTTGCTACTGTTATGAACTGTAGTGTGAATATGTGTTTTCCTGTAATCTTAGGCAACCCCTGTAAAAGGGTTGCTCACCCCACCCCGAGGGGTCCTGACTCACGGGTTGAGAACTGCTGGTATAGTCCAGAGCGGGTGGGGAGGGCTCTGAATCAGCAGAGAGAGGCACAGCCGACCTAGCCCAGCGTCTAATTTTAACTTGCTTCCTCTGAAATATTTAAACTGGAACATCAAAGAGAGGCAAGAGGAGCACACAGGGGCCTATAATTTAACTTTCATTATTCAGAAATAGATTTTTTTTAAAAAATGTAATTCCTCACACTCAGAGAAACCACATGCTAACACAGGACTAGATGCTTTAGAGTCAAAAGGCAACATTCTAAGAAAAGTTTCTTTTTACTGCCAGGAGCATGTTACAAAACATTAAAAAACAAAAACAAAAACTCAGAACCTGTAATTCAATGAAAAAATACAATGAGTCTTGTGGGTAAGAATCCGATGCAGAAGTCAGAAGGTGAGCATAATCATTAGGGCTGTGTGAAATTAGGCCACTGGGTTAAGCAGAACTTCAGAAGACCAAAGAGCTAAAACTTTCAATAGAGTCAAGCATTTCTTACTTGAAAAGCCAGACAACAGAATCCCAAGCCAGCCACACCCCCATCGCCTGACAGGGACAACAGCTTTTGTAAGTTAATCTCCATTGTCAACTTGACTGGGTTAAGAAGTACCTAAATTAGTTACCCACACCTCTGGGTCTATCTGTCAGGGAATTTTCCAGAGAAGTTTCTTGGAGGGTGGAAGGGATCCTCCTCCTGATAGGTTGGGGACCCAGATGGATTAAGGGCTGAGGGGAATAGTGAGGCAGAATAGAATCATGAACCCCTTTCATCTGGGAACTCTGGTAGGCAGAAATATGTAAATCTCTGGTTTGAAGACAGCCTAGTCCACATACTCAGTCTAAACTAAGGCTACGTATTATCATCAGAAAGGAGGTGGAGTGTGTAACCAGCTGGCAAATGTACCCCCTGTCTCCCAACAGGCAGAAGAAGAAGCTGTCAGGTGGGAAAACGTAAGGCAGGCAGGAGAAAGACAAGTTGAAGCTGCTATTCCACTCAATTGACAAGCATAAAAATGAAGGCAGACCTCACTATGTTGGGCCCAAAGAACACGGTTGAAGGGGTTTCCTTGGTGGCAGAGCCAGGTGAACTGCCTGCTCATTCCTTGCTCCCACTCAAAACAGCACTCAACTCTCAAGACACCCCATAAGAACTCTCTCGGGTCGAACAGACAGCAAGGCTTACTGCTAACCAAAGCCAGAGAGAAATTCTAGAACAAAAGGAAGTTGAAAGTTAGAGAGCCCCTCAATACTCCCTCTGTGGCATCTAACTTAATTTTTCCAATTACATTTATGTAGTGTGTGTGGGGGGAGGGATGCATGCTAGTGTGTGCACACGTCTGTCCTTGCTCATGCAGTCAGTTCCCTCCTTCCACCAAGTGGGTGGAATTCTGGCAGCAAGCGCCTTTACCCACTGAGCCTCTCTTGGCCCCAGAAGCATGTTTTAAAGACTTTATGAACTCTTGGCCAAGTTCCTAGGGGAAATATATTTTTACAAAATTCCTGTATAAGAAAACAACGTGAGGATGCTCTGAGATCACAGGAATCTACTCAATCTTGGGACACATGGTATGTAGTTTACCTTGTTTTCATTAAAAAAAAAAAAAAAAATCCTTTCCAGAGTTGGATTTTCCCTGGTGGGGAAGGGGTAGTAGGTAATGAAAGAAGGGGGCCCAGGAGGTAGAGGGAGGCCAGCTGTTACAGGTGCCTTGAAGGTGCAAGTATTACCAGCCAGTCTTCCAGTGTGACAGGCTATCAGGCACGGCCATATGGTCTCTCGGAGTGTTAAGTGCAAGACTTAGAAATCAGCAGAGAGAGTGTGGGTCCCAGATTATCACTTACAAACCTACAGACACTGTGACACTGACTTCACAAGGAGTGTCCCCTTGACGAATCAAAGAACTGACAGACATCACCACAACAGGACTTCCCAGGTCACAGCTGTAGTTATATATTTAGATGATCAGGTATGTGTCTCAATGTAGCTTTCGTATATTAGAAAACTCTACCCTCTGCAAACAGATTTTTCCCCAACACATCTAGACTTAAACAGGGTGGCCTTGCTCATTTCACTCAAATTCCGTAGGCAATAGCAAGTTCTAAGGTTTGGGTTGGTTTGGGTTTTTGTTTGGTTTGGTTTGGTTTTTTGTTTTTAGATAATTACTTTTTTTTGGGTGAGGAGATTAAAGCCAATACAAAGTTTCCTTACTGTCCCCAACTTCAGCCACCAGCCTCGGTTTTCCTCCATCTCCTTGGCATTTCCCCTAAACCCTACTGAATGCTCGATCTTTCATCAGCACGAAGGGACCGTGGGCAGACTCAGAAACCCCTGACATCTCCTGACCAAGTTTGCCTGGGTGTTCAGTTCTGAAATGCAGGAAAGATGAGCCCCCGAGTTGTCTCCTAAATAAAACAAACGAATGAGCAAACAGACGACAACAACAACAACAACAACAACAAGCACTCTTCTCCTTGGACCGTTATCTGCAACAGTAATTTTACGGACTACAGCAGGCTAAATGGGACAAACTTGCTCTCATGCCCAGGAGCTCTGCTGTCAGCTGAGCTCCGGTCTGGGCAGACAGTGGCTGTCTCTACATCTCACAAACTGTCTCAATTCTACTAAGAGTCTGGAGGCTCAGAAATTAGGTAACGTCTCTGGATCACACCGGAGTAAGAACCTACACTTCAGCTAGAACTTATTGACATAAACGTCGAGTAATCAGCCAGGTTTGGTGGTTCTAGCCAACACTTGGGAAGCAGAGGCAGGCAGGCAGATCTCTATGAGTTCAAGGTTTACTTGGCAAATTCCAGGCCAACCAGGGGATACATAGTGGGACCCCCAAAAGAACAAAACAAAACAAAAAGGGTAAGAAAGGAAATGAAAAGTTTATGAATGGGGTTTTAAAAAACAAGGAATTTAAAGAGCAAATCCACTGAGGCCAGGATTTGAGCGCAGGCAGGGAGACCATCCGTCCTCCTCCCCAACTCACCCCTCGCTCGCATCTTTCAGAACATGCGTGTCTGTTTTTCTGCTGAATTTGGCAGGTGCTGTTTGTAGCAACAGCCACATCTGTGCTGCATGCTGGTGTACACAGGGCAGGACAGCCTGAACTCGCTCCCTATATTTAGAGCCTTCAGCTCTGCTCTTAATTGCTTAATTTAATCAGGACCCTCTAGAGGGGAAACATCCACCTTCATCGCAGGCATCAAAGGAAACATCTTTACGAGTTATATCCTTTTGCAAACCAACATATGGTCTCACGCCACTCTTCCAATTGTTGAGCCCCTCCTGTGGGAAGAGCATGGAATTTTATTTCTTTTTATCACTTGAAAAAATCACTTCCCTCCTAATTCAGTCAAGCTGGGTGGAGGCCACTTCCTGCACAGGTGAGAGAAATAAAACTCGCTGCTTTGACCTTGTCAGGAATTTTAACATTAACCATTTGCTTTATGTTTTCAAAATGGAAACAAACGGCAGACTAAAACCAAAATTAGCCAGGGCCTGTTTTTCAGGCTCTCAAA
>NC_034609.1:4024754-4027122 GCF_900095145.1 Mus pahari
ATGGTTGTGAGCCACCATGTGGTTGCTGGGATTTGAACTCAGGACCTTCAGAAGAGCAGTCGGGTGCTCTTACCCGCTGAGCCATCTCACCAGCCCTAACATTTTTTTAATACTTAAAAAAAGGTAGTTTCCACAGTTATTAAATTCACTCAACAAACACCACTGATGTACTAAGAACAACTGTAAGTACTGAAAGTACTGAGACAAAGTACTGAGACAAAGGCTCATGGTGCCCATGTTCTGGTGTCAAGGAATCCTCACAGAGGACAAAGCCTGAGAGAGATCCAGGAGAAGCAAGGCAAACAGAGGGAGTGCAAAGGCCATCTGTCCGGAATCATCTGCAATGTTCCAGGAAAGCCAGAAGTCCAAAGTGACTGGAGTGGAGCAGGGATGAAGGGGACAAGAGGACAGAGGGGACAGAGGCAAGCAGGGGTCCAGCCTGCGGTGGGAACTATTGTCAGAAGATCTGAGCTGTGTCAGGCACATCTGACTTGTAGTTTAACAAGATTACTGCAGCCTGCTGGGCTGTGGCAGACTGAAGGGGCAGAGGGAGGGACTCTGTAAGTGGGAGAGTCTCCAGGGAGAAAGGTGGCAGTCACTGAGACAGAAGGTGTTAAAGGTCTGAGAGCAGCATGGTCTGTCAGAAGCGGTCAGATCTGACGTGCCCTGATAACAAAGCTGCTTGTGTAAACAGGGAGAATAGTTAGATATAAGGTTGGAGACACCCGTCTAATTTTTAGAAGTTTAAAACCCAGCATTATGGTGAGCAAGATACCGAATCCTGGAGGGGTTGTCTCAAACCCAAGACGGGAGGGAGGGAGGTGAACAAGGGTCAGTGAGACCTTGAATGACTGATAAGAAAGGGAGCAGAGAGCCCCCCAAAGCTGGAGAGTTCCAGGAGGACATGGGGAAGGGTCTAAGGTTGGCAAAGGATGGAGAGAAATCAGGAATTGATAGAGCTAAAGGAAAGCAGCTTCATCAGGTGAGTGCAGCGAAGACCCTGCTCGAAAGAACAGACATTTAACAACACCAGATTTAAATACACTGAATACACATGGGCATTAATGAAAATGCAAAAAAAAGAGATACATTCATGAACCACATGAAAAAAAATGGATTTTTTTCCAGTTAAAAGATGCTACAAATCGGTGTCTCTCCCATGAAACCTCTTCAAAAAGTCTAAAAGAAACACAAAGCTGTGTACAGAGGATGTGTGAGCATTTGCAGTCGACGACACAGAGAGAGCTGAGAGTCGGGGCTGAGTTATACTTTTATGTCTGAGCTGGGAGTGGGGCAGGAGCTAACCACTTCTTTTACCAGATTCTTGTTTTCATGTTTAAAACCCCAATAATAAAAGGTGGAAACATCAACGCACTGGCAGCATTGGGACCCACAGGTGCGGCAATGACTATTTAGGTATATCTATAAAGGGAAAGGAACTGAAGGGGCATTTGCACTGAATGAACATTGCGATCCTGTGCCCATTTAGGATCCACGATCTTGCTTAGATAAACAGAATATGGACACGGATGAATTCTTTTATTAAGCAGTTTGGCTAAAGGATCAAAAATTCAATTTTTCAAAATGGTATCTTATTATAAAAAAAAGTAAGTTTGTTTCCCATTAAATCCTCTTTCTGTCAATAGTTCATGAAAACCAAGATTCTCAGCACACACAATTATTACCAAGAAAGGGGGAAAATATTCTCAATTATCTGAACATCTTCACAGCAAACTGTCTCTGCCACTTCTCTAGAGTAAACTTGTGAGCTGGGCACACTAATAAACTTGTGAGCTGGGCACACTAACTGTAGGGATGAACTCTGGAGAGCCCCTAAAACGGTGAGAGAGAAGCCAGAGCCCCCTCTCCCACTCCCACATAGTCAACGAGAGCCCACTGTCAACCTACGAACAGATCATCACATGTAGTCGCTTCAGGGGAGAAGCCAGAGTGGTAGCTTTTGTCCCATCAGTAAGCTGTCTATCCTAAGAGCTAACAAAGGTCACTTTTCACTATATTTAGAAAAACCAAGCTTTAGATATATGCACGCACAGACCTTTCAGCCTCGGATTTAAGTCCAGTCCTACCCAGTAAGCCCCGTAAAACTTACCGGTCAGAAAGCCCCAACGCCATGCTCTCAGGAAGGCTGGGAACCCCCAGTACCTGCTCAATTACTGGGCGGTCTAAGTGCCCACTAATCCACAGCTGAGCAGATCCTTGAAGGGCTCACCACTGGCCCAAAAGCACAGAAGAAAGAAAACAAGACTGAAGACACTTCCCATGATCACGGCTTGCACAGGAAGTACAGTGGAGACTGGCACAGGGCACTTTTCTGGGCTATTTATCGACCCAGAAACACACACACACA
>NC_034609.1:4027239-4054995 GCF_900095145.1 Mus pahari
ACACACACACACACACACACACACACACACACACACACACACACACACACGCAAGGGGAATGGTTGACAGCGGGGCAAGGGGAATGGTCAACGCTGTCATTTTCTTTGTGGCCACTACCTCTCCTCTGTCTCCTAAGCTGTGGGTCCCTTACAATGGAAATCTGAGGGGGAGGAACCCTCAACCAGCCAGACACCAAATCCCTTCAGCCCAGTGGGAATCCTAGGAGGTCTGCATTACTTAGAGTCTGTGTAACTAAAACCTGAGCGCCCTGCGGACCTGTGGGCCAAGGGAACTTGGCAAGGTCCCCCTGCTTCCTGAAGAACACCTCTTTTGGTTGTTTGTTTGTTTGTTTGTTTGTTGTTGTTTGGTTTTTGTTTTTTGGTTTTTTCCAGACAGGGTTTCTCTGTGTAGCCCTGGCTGTCCTGGCACTCACTTTGTAGACCAGGCTGGCCTTGACCTCAGGCTTGCCTCTGCCTCCCGAGTGCTAGGATTAAAGGCGTGCGTGCGCAACCACTGCCCAGCGACACCCCCTTTGTTTAGCATAAGGCAGAGGGGTTTGTTTAGTATTTAATTTTAATGGCCCGCCCCCTTCCTTCCTAACTTACCTCTGCTGCTGCTGCTGGTTTCCCTCTTGCTTTGTCCCCATCTTCTGACACCATGGACGAATCATGGGTTTTATCAGGGCAGCCATGACCAAAATCCTGTTCACGTCTACTCACAGAGCTTCAAGTAAAGTGAAGCAGAACAAGAGGACGTCATCAACGGCCACGCAGACACTCCACTCTTGGACCCCATTAACTGACTGCGGAATACTAAACTCTTTTTCAGAAATTCATTTTCTGGGCTGACAATCAGTGTCGGCAGGTAGAGGCGCTTGCCGCAGAGTCTGACCCCAGGGACCTGTGTGGTAGGAGACACAGGGTTGTCCTCTCTGCCTTCCAGATGTGCACTGTGGCACACACGCTCCCTCCCTCAGACACACATCTACAAATGAGTGGATATAATTTAACAATCGTATTTTCAAGGTCCTTTATTAAAAACATAAAAGTGTGACCTGGGCGTGGTGGCGCACACCTTTAATCCCAGCACTCGAGAGGCAGAGGCGGGCGGATTTCTGAGTTCGAGGCCAGCCTGGTCTACAAAGTGAGTTTCAGGACAGCCTGGGCTGTACAGAGAAACCCTGTCTCGAAAAAGCCAAATAAATAAATAAATAAATAAATAAAATAAAAGTGCAAAAAAATAGTTACTAGGACTCATTTCCTGCCCTTGAGATAATACTTTTCCGACTGAGCAAGCATAGATGTGAAAATTTAGCCAAGAATTTTTCAAGCATCTTATTTTAGTAAGATAAAAATACCCCAACAGTCATTGTACAGTCCAACACACAGCGGCAAGTCCAATGCTGTCTGTACTGAAGAAGTGGGGAGTAGGGGGTGGGACAGTGGAGAAAAGAGAAAGCAGATGTGGCCACCTCGCTATCCTCCTGCCTCCCGATCCTCCTTTTCGTGCCCTGTTCAAGATTCTTTCCACCTCAGCATGACGGCAATTGAGATGCATCCCTGGCCTCTTGCTCCTACAAACCAGATGCAACTCCATGCTCCGTCTCCACGCTGTGACAACTGAACAATTTCCCAGACACTGACAGGTGACCACGCTCAGCTCTGCCAGACCTCACCCTTTCTCTCTGCCATCTAAGCACCCCAGGCCCCAGCCGATTTACTATGCTGCACTGCAAACTCTTCAACTTGAGGAGTTTCTGGTTCCTGCTAGGGTGGAGCCAATGATGTCCAAAACACACATCCTTTCTTTTCAAACTATGAGTATGCACATGAATGCAGTTTCTGCGAAGACCAGAAGAGGGCGCTGGATCCCCTGGAGTGCAAGTTGCAGGTGACTTGAGTTGCCTGATGCAGGTGCTAGGAACCAAGTCTGTGTCTCCTGCAGGAGCCCTTAAAAGCTGAAGCACCCTCCTGCCCTACATTCTGACTCTTTAAAGAAAGACAGAGCAAGAGCCCTCAGTAGTCCTACACCCTGCCACAGGCTACCAAGCAGGAAAGCAACGCAGGGTTCATACCCACAAGGCCCTGACGACTAACAGGGCAGACTTCCTAACATGTTTTCAAAAAACTCCAAAACGGAAGACTACACACACCACACATACCCACACACCACACATACCCACAGTGTCAGGCAGACAGCTGACTGTGCCAGGTTCCCTATGGACCAGCCTGGTACTCCTGTGACAGGCCTGTAGGTGAGTCTCTGGGGAACAGACAAGGTGAGAGGACCCAGTGTGCTTTCACACAGAAATCATGAGGACACCCTGCATGCCCTCAAGGAACTCGGTGGCGTTAACATGATAACTAAAATAAAAGGTATTACAACAGAGGGCAGACTCGACAAGCAGGTTTGTGCTGTTCCTCAGAGTTTCAAGCTCCTTAGTACCAGCCCTGTATTTATAATCCTTTATCCCAACTTCATCAAACTCTGTAAGATACGCATTAAGTATAAACATACATTTTAGACATTCAGGAACTTACTGGAAGCTCAGGGAGACAAGTGGGCCGGTACGAACCTCTTTCCCACACAGGCAAGACCCAAGGGGCTTAAGGTGCTTGCCTCCACACCAGATGGATGACCTGACCAATCCCCTGGAGCCACTCAGTGGAAGGAGAGAACCAACTCTCATCTTGTCCTCTGACCTCCATGGGCACAGCATGGTATGCCCACATGCTCAAACACACACACGCACACACACTAAAATAATAAAACTTAGAACTCCCTACCAATCGCACCAAACTTCCTTCCCAACCCCTTGATTTCTGAGACTACCCCAAGCATCTGTAAACTGCCTTTAAAACTCAGCCACAGACTATCAACAGCTTATTATCCAGCCTTTCATGTACGTTACTGTAGTAACTGTACCAACTGGATCGCCTCTTCACATAGAAGCTACACGCTTTTCTTTCCCTCTCACACTGCACAGGATGTGCGGAAAGTCAAGTAGAAATGTGTGATGTTTGTGGCACTGGCTAACACACAGGCGTGCCCTCTGAGAGGGGAGCTTTCCTGAAACACGGAACATCTCATCCCGTACAATCTGACAACTCTTTCCTTAAGCACAAGTAGATGTCATCTACTCTCTGTGCCAGTCATTTGGATGATAAGTTCAGGTTTCTTCCAGTTAGCAAAAAAAACTACTTAAAACCTATCAAACGTTCCCCCAAGCTTAAACTAAACAGAAACCTAAACTGTGAGATACGCGTTGCGTATAAATATACATTTTAGACATTCAGGAACTTACTGGAGGAAGCTAAAGGAGAAAAGTAGGCCGGCAAGAACCTCTTTCCCACACAGGCAAGACCCAAGGGGGTTAAGGTACACAACAGGGAAGATAATGAGGTTGTTATTAATCGCTCCAGACTGCAAAGCCAACAAGGACCCACAACAAAACAGGAAGCTGTAACAGATGTGATGGCACGCCACATACCAACTGTCCTGAGCTTTTATAAGGGCTCATTTCATTTCCCATCAAGAAAAGCTACTGGGTCAGGGAGATGGCTCATGGGGTCAAAGTGCTTGCCTGCCAGGCTTGGTGACTTGAGTTCGACTCCCAGAACCCAAGTAAAAATAGAGACATGGGAATGTGCGTCTATGATCCCAGTGCTCCCATGGAGAGCTGAGAGGGGAAGGCAGGAGTATTGCTTAGGACCTCACAGACTGGCCATACTGGAGTACGCAGTACAGAGACAAACATTAGTAGCTCAGACACAGTAATGCCTCAAACAAGGTGGCAGGTGTGAACAGATTCCCAAACGCTGTCGGCAACACACACACATACACACACACACACACACACACACACACACACACACACACACACACTTTCTCTTAAAAAAAGAAAAGCCACTATATTTAATAAAATTAGCATCTCAACATTCATTCTTCCTGTCCAACTGAGTTGAAGGTGTTTGAATGACATGACCAGTCCCTCGTCCTTGTCACTCATCATCCTGAAGAGGCATAAAAGATGGGGAGGGGGGATGGCCACAGGCTGAACACAGAGCCTACAGGGGAGACACGCAAGCTTTCCCCTCCATGTTGAAAATATTCTTAGGCCATTTAAAGGCGATGGTGAGAGGACAAACTCTGGTGGCTACGCAGCACCCTTATACCTGAGACTGAGGCAAGACAGAATTTGATTCAGTTGGGTCAGAATCCTGCCAATCACCAGCAGACCTCATCTGGGTAGTGCATGAAGGGCCCCTGCAAACTAACTGTTATCCATAACAGAAAGCCAGGAGATTAAATATGGATGCTTTTTTAAAAAAAGAGGTTTTATTACACAGGGGAACTTTTCTCACTGATTCTTCATAAACCAGTCCGTCTCAATAATCAAAGCCACACTCTAAGACATCACTGTTAACTCCTATAAATGAGAAAATGTCACTGTGAAATCTAATACTACGACACAGGCACAAGGGCGGGGAATCCTATTTCCCAAGGTGCTAGGGAAGACTAGAGTCTTCAAGGCTCGTTAACTCGGCCAGCTGATGGAGCCACGCGCATGCGCAGGAGCCCTAACAGCGCCAGAAACGTGAAATTCTAGCGAGGTGACCCTTGGCCCCAAGACCTGTCCTGGAGGAAACAGGCTACTGTGGAGGAAATGGGTGGCCTTTACATGTACCTCGAACCCCCACAACCCTTGCTTCCCTCCAGCTGCCCTGAAATACTGGACTCCTCTCCTTCACCGGGAGAAGTGGAGTGTTGCTGGACAGACACGTTCTCATCCACAGGGAGGAAGTCACTAAGGTCCAAGAAAGTGCAGCTGCCTCCCAGGGGTGAACTGCTGCAGGACACAGTCCTGAGCCTGTGTTTCCGTTGTGAACTGCTCACTCACATTCCCCCAAGTTCTTCTCTTGGGGCATTGCTTTCTGTTGTGTCTGGAAGGTTCTCAGTGGCCACAGGTAGTGCTGTTTGAGACCCATTGTCTGCATACTTGGTGCATACCAACTGACAGGACATTTGTCTTATCTATAAAATGTCTCTAATCTGGATCTGGCCCTTGGTGGCCCATCTAGAAGGCCTGGCAGTTACCGAGTGGTAAGGCCCTCAAACTGCCATTCGCCAGCCTTCCTTCCAACTACCACAGTAAGACTCCATCCCTGAATCTATCTGAATTAATTGTGTTTTGTCAGAGTGGGGGAAAATGAACACTAATGAATGATGAAAAAAGAAGAAACAAACAGAAGAGACAGTTATTTAATCCCAGTACTGCGGTGGGAAGTCAATCGGAAAAAAAGCATGAATAAATTCATGAAATAAATTCAGAATCATCATTTTGAAAGGTTTTGAGCAATCTAAATAATTTATCTAGCTCATTAAAGGGGTCATCCCTCAGTTTACCACACCTCCTAAACACCTTCATCAGCAGCTGTCAGGAAAATGCTTTAGTACAAATTCCCAAACGTGGCTATTTCTGCCCTTCCTTCTCCAAAGATCTTCTGCAATCATGGAGGCCTTCAGACTCCTCCGCCTGCACTCCCTTATCCAGACTGGACGAGGTGCTGCTTGTTAACAATCTCAGCTGGAAAACCATTGATTTGTCTAAGCAGTTACCATAGCTGATGAATTCTCACTCGATGGCTGGTTCTGCACTGAGTCTTTCATGACTCTGCACTTGCCCCTAAGGAGATGCAACTCCTGCATCTTAACACTGTTTTAATATCTCTAAAGCTACACAGAGTTTTTCCTTGGTAGAACATGAAACCAGGCTTCAAACTAGATGAAACACAAAACCAGTTCTCTTTCATGTCCATAGCAAATCTTTGGGCTGTTCTACCATCTCCGTTTTTCTGCTAGTGGAGAAGAATCACAGGCTAAGAGTAGTTTTTCCAAAGTCACAGTGTGAGTGTTTGGGGGGCTTGATGGGGCACGATTTTAACGGGTAACCAGCTCCCTGCAAGGCAGTGCAGGACGGCCACCCCAGGCGGTGCGCACTCTGCGGTGGCCCTTCCCTGGATAGCCTGGCTCTTGCTCAGATATTACAGGGTCAGTATTTTGTCACCTGTGCTCCAGATCACAATCACACTCTTTAACGATGTCCCTTCGCCTCTGCACCCTCTCTATATAGAGTCTCATATTGAAGAAAGAAGGGACTAGTAGAAGTTTAAGAATCTATTCCCCATTTTCTAATACTCACTCTCTGCACAATTGCATTCACTTAATTATACTTTTCCCCGCTTTAACCTAGGTGGCAGGCATGCCTCCTCTCTGAGCCTGCTCTGGACTCTACCCATGGACCCTTCCAAGGCTGCATCTTTCTTACAGTTGCCTCTTTCGACTTCTTCAACTATTCCTCCTAATTCCTGTGTGTGGCCTTGGATAGAAAAGATGAACACGTGCTGCCCCGTCTCCTGGGCCTTCTGGGTAAAGAGCAGGTAGCTCTGTACAGAAGCAGCTTGCTGGGCACAGGATCCACCCGTAGCTGAGTTTCCCACCTCTAACTTACCTGTGGACCTAACCAGGCATCCCACTGGAAATCCACAGATCCACTCCAATGTTTCGCCCGCACAACCTTTATCCCTCACTCGATGGAGTGGCTGCATCATGTTTCCAGCCACTGACGTTCAAAGCTTAAAGGTCATCTCTGGCATCCTCTTGTAATCCCACAGCCGTGTAATGGCCACATCTTCATTGTTTGTTTTTGTTCATTTTCCATTTTATCAAACATTAATCATCACATAAAAGAAAGCTTTTAAAAAGAAAATGCAACATACCCCACCCGATTCCAAATTCATGACGGAGCTTTCTCGGTGACTTCTTGGTGCTTCTGCGTTACTGCACATGACAACTGTCCATCTGAACTTCTGCAACTCTCATCCTCTCAGGCTCCGTCATGAACGCCCACCAAGGTCAGATGTGAATAAAGGCCATGCCCCAGCTGCACCGGCCACATTCCGAGCTTGACAGTCACCCACGGCCACAGTTCTGCGTGGCATACAGCTGGCACTTACACCACTGCAGAATTTCCAGTGGACGGAAAGGGCCATTCACCCTTGCTTGTCCACTGTGCTCCCTACGACACAAGCCCCATGTACTTCTACCCCACTGGAGTCCCCAGACTGCCCTGTAATAATTCTTACAGTGTTACTGATTTTTTTTTTATTTCATTTTTATGTGTCTTCTCATGAATTACTCTAACTTAAAAAAAATCATGGGTAATTGATGTACACATTACCTATAATACTACACACACACACATACACACACACACACACACACACACACACACACACAAAATCACCAAATAAGGGGCTTATATCCCTCTTCTACTAAAAAAAAAAGTTTTCTTTCAATCTAAGCAAATAAAGGAACTTGAATTTAACTAAATGAATGACTTAATTTAATGCCTAATTATAGTAGTTTAAGATAATTAGCTACTCTTTTTTTCTTCTGGTGTTTGAAACTGAAAGGAAAAATAGCTGTGCCAGCCTGAAAGGATTGTGCTCTGCAGGGACACAGACAAGGAGCAGGAAGGGACAGGTTGAATCAACAGATCCTATAACTTTCTGAGACTGTATGAAAAAGATATAGCACAGGAGCTCTAAAATTCAGGAAGACTGTAATAAAGCACTTAAAAACTCAGCATAGCAACGTGTTTCTGAATTAAGCATGTAGGTCCTTTTATATCTCTCCTTCCCAAACATTCGCTGACACCTGAACTAAGAAACATATGGATTTTAGTTAATGCTGATGTGTATTATATGTTCCTTCTTTTGATTCAGGAATATCTTTAATAATAAACAATACTACAGAGGAAGGAGAGGCACCCAACACCACTAATTCCCCACAGCACAGATGTGGGCTCTTCAAAGAGAAACACAAGGGATTCTTTTCAACTCTGGGAACCACACAGAAAAGAGATGTAGAAGAATCAACAGAAAAGGATTCCTGGAGCCTGACAGGCTCTGAGGCTTTCTCTTCCAGGGGGGGACTCCGTTCTCAAATCCTGTTTCCAGTTTGTAATGAAAACGACAGAGCTGAGCTGCTACACCCTCCAAACCCGGCAGTTCCCAATTTGACTACATTCCCCAAAATGGATGTAGTCGCTGAAGTTTGAACCGTTCCGGAAAGCGTCTCTCCTGCTCGCATCTGCAGAGCTGGTTTGGCACAGACTAACTGTGCCCTATCTCAGCACACACCTAAATGATCAGTTTGGATCTGAAGTAGTTACTTCCTGGTTTCGTTTCTTCTCTAACTTAAAGGAGGCCATTGCACAGTTAAGTAATTGCTGAAAATACTTCATGTGTTTTTGCTACAAATCAGACCACTGACGGTCAAATTAGACTGAGTATGTCTACTACCCGATAATGGCAAAAGAAGGAATACGGACTGAAAAGAACAGACTTCAGAAGAGATGCTCTATGTTTCTAAATGTAGCCCACGATCTTGGTACCACATAGAACACCAAGACATTTCAGTAATCTCAACGTCATTTTGACTTATATTTTCTTCACCCTTTTATAGTTAAATTACCCTTTCTCTCCCCACACCTTTCCAACTCTCCCTACTACCCACCCAGCTCCTTCCCGCAGACCCCAAACTTCAGCTTTTAGTGAGGAACGCAGCGGTCTAGAGTCCAAAGAAGAGTCTCATGCCCCTTTCAGCATGTCACAACTGTCTGACTTAATCTGAACTCTGTTCAGCCTCAGATCATCCATTTCTAATAAGATCCCATTGATTAAATCAGACATGGGGTTTTTCTTTTCGATTTCTAGAATGAGAAAAAAATCAATTTTAAGCTGTAGAAAGCAAACATTTCTCTATGGATGTCAGATTTGATTGCTACTTAGCTCAAACAATGTTAAGTACAAAACAACAAAACTATGCCAAAAGAAATTATTCTTTCTTTCCCTCCCCAAAAGATCCAGGATGTGCTCAGCTCAGTGACACAGAAACGCTGAATGGAACAGAAAAAATACATAAATAAAATAAAATAAATGGGCCCGCAATACGCAGAGACTCCAGATCTGGCTTTCTGTTTCCATAGTTAGAGGGGAGACATTACACAAGCCAGGTAACCTCTCTTGGCCTCAGATTGGCCAACCCGGTAAGAACCAATTGGATTCGACACTCTTGAAAGCAGTATTTAACAGTAAGCATCTTTAGTCTCTGAAGCTCTTGGCAAGACAGTCTCAAAATCAAACCGTGTACTTTGCCTGAAAGCACAGACAGAGCCTTATGCACAAACTCACCAGTGTAGATCCACATCTCTGGATAGGAAGACAGGAGTATACAGGATGTAGCAGCCAGGTAGGAACTGAACCATACTTCCATCAGATTCTTAAGCAGCTCTAACCCTTCCTCCAAAGAAGTTAGAGTGACTGAACTGTGAGCCTTTCTACAAAAGTTAACACCCATTCTTAAAAAATAAAATAAAATAAAATAAAATAAAGTCTCCGAGGAATTTTCGAGAACCACTCTTATCTCCAGCTGCTTCGTTAGCTGCTCGGAGTAAGCAGAGGTGTTCTGATAAAACAAATAAACCAGGTGACTGCAACTTTCTTCAGCAGCAGCGTCCATCAGCTTGGGACTGAGTACAGCAACACGAAGGGCAAGTGGAGGGAATTAATCAGAAAAGTAGCGATACAACTGCCTGGACTTGTAAACATGCTGCTTTCCTGGCAAACTTGTCTTCAAAACATGTGCTGCTTAAACCAGGGGTGGGGGGGTTGGTTGGTGGGGGGGTGGGGGGGAGTGGGGAGGTGGTGATGGGGGTGATGATGGGGGGGCTGGTGATGGGAGAAAGCACCCTCCAAAAACAGGATGGCAAGGAATCCATTTGACTCCTTGTCCACACTGACACAGCAAAGCCTTCCTAGATAGTGAACCTGAGGGTCTCCCGGTAGACAGACAGACAATGAGTCCAAGGTGTTCCTGGCACCCCTGCTGCACCGTACAACTGGGCTGGAACATGCAGCATGCACGCTTTGCACGGTCCACGCACATCCTCATACCAACTAAGGGCAACACGTCAGCTCCGATCTGAGACTATCCTATGTTATGAATTACAGAGAAAAAAACTACTATCTATCTATATCTACATGGCTGTAGTTTTACTAGACACCAATTTTTTAGCTCTTACAGAACTGCAATGCCTTGGTACAGAAGAAGGTTGGTGAAGGTGCCTACTGCCACGCCTAATAACCCGAGCTTGATCCCCGGACCCATACAGTGAGAGAGAGAAGACTCCAGTGGGCTTTCCTTAACCTTCACATGTCGGGCACCCGTCCTCTTCACAGGCACAGATAAATGGTGGGGCTGGCTTTCTTTCTTTCTTTCTTTCTTTTAACTTTATTTTTTAAAGCAACAGTTTGATTACAGGAAAGGACGCTTCTTAGCGCTCTCCCCACCCCCCACAGCATACACTAGTTTCCTCGGACTGGACTGTGGTAGAATGTTCAGTCCTACAAATCGATGGTTGAGTTGCTGGGCTTGAGTTTTATAAAATGTTCAATGAATTTGACTTGGGACGAGGTTAGAATTCCCAATAACTTCTAAAACAGCCCTGAACACACTTCTGTCATTTGATAAATATGTCGTATATTTAGGTTGACAGTTCTCAGCACTGACAACTATGAAGTCAAAGTATCAATCCATTCTGAAAATCAGAAGAGGCCCCGTGTCCTGTGTGCCCAGTCAACTTTAATGTAAAATAAACAAACAGAATGTCCATCTGATAAATTAGCAAATTTATTTTCCTTTTTAGTAAGTGGTATGTATATGTGTATATATTATGTATACTAAAGAATTACCTTTAAATAAATAAGTTTAAGATGTTTTTATATTTAATTTATTTAAGAGGCAACTTGTGGATGTCTGTTCTCTCCTTCTACCATGTGGGTTCTGGAATCAAACACAGTCCATCAGCCTTACTAACACGCTGAACCATTCTGCTGGCCTTTAATAATGGATATTTCTTTGTAACTAATTATCAGTAAGTATTTGGTTTGTAGACCTATTTCATAGACTTCGTATACTCAGGTGACAGAAAAATTTCTTGTGCATGAGAAAGTTCTAGAGGAAAAAAGTTTACAAAGAAAACAAACAAAACAGAAAACCAATAAAACGGAGTTAGGAATGAGGCTCAGGGCTATCAGGTGGCTTGATTCATATTCCTGCTTAGATTGTAAATCCTAAGAACTTGCCAGCTGTGTGGCCTGAAGTAGCACAGTCACACTGCCTCAGTTTCTTTATCTGTAAGATGGGGACACCACTCTTCTGGAAGTTTCAGGGGTTAAATAAGTTATAACCAACATAAACAATGCCTGGCACACAGTAAAAACTCAGAAAGAGAGAAAAAAACTACAATAATTTCCATCTACCTAGTACTCCAAATCATGGTCACAAGGGGCAAATAGGGTCTTATTGAAAAGCCAACTTCTTTTTAGCCATTGTCTTCATGCATCATCCCTAACTGAAGTTGTTGTTGTTGTTGTTCAGTTGGTTGGTTCTTGAGACAGGGTTTCTCTATGTAGCCCTGGCTGCCAAACTGCCTTTCTGAAAAAGGTATTTGTGCAGAGGAGTCCTTGGTCAACTCTCTAGATTGCAGAGTCTAGAACTTTCTGTGCGGATAAAAACTGTCATAGGCACATTCCATTCAACATGGTAGTGACATATGACTACTTGAAATGTGGGTGGTGCAGGCAACATTGTATCTTAACTGATGACTGGGCTACACAGACAAGGCTATTTGCCTAAATTACAAGAACTTAGGCAAAAGCAAGGGTCTTTCTTTTCCGCTTGAGTAGCTGTTACAAGCTCAGAGCAGAAACAAAGAAGTGTGCCTTCCTCTGGTATTTCAGCGCATACAGAAGAGCAGGTTAAATTCACACTGACATAAGCGCCATTTGATACAAAGATCAGAACTGCAAAGGTCCCCATTACCACCCCAGAGCATCAAATGAAAAGCTACACCATTAACAAGATGCAGCACCCCCCACCCCAGAAATCACAGTTCAGAACACTTTCCCCTCTTTTAGAAACACGGGAATTCTTCACCATCTTCCCTCTCCATCATAAACAAAATCCATATAGCACCCATATCTGAAGTATAACGCCAGAGTCCTGCTTAGCTGCCCCTAGAATACGGTTTAATTATGATTGCTGAACTAATAGGCTGACATCACAGACTTTTACGGGCTGACCCCATGTCATCCTGACGGATCATTTTGCACCAGTTCAGTGCTGTAAATCAATTTAAGATCTCAAGCAGGTTGAAAAGGCTGGTAATGATGCTCTCCCTGCCCCTCTGGAGACTCCGCATTACACACAACTCTACATTATTTATAAAGTCTCGGCGATGCCTCCATTAGCCCTGTAAGACCACACAAATGAGGTCTTTTATACACACACACACACACACACACACACACACACACACACACACACAACTTGGCCTTGATTATGAAGGCTATTGCAGCTTAAATATGCTCATCTAATTACATCGGAGCTTATTCCTCTTCCAATATACCACATTATTGCATTTTATCTTGAGCCCAGAATAGCTGGAAATCAAGATTAAAAACTGAAATTTAGTTTTTAACTAATGTGTGTAACTGGGGACCAAGATTTACTTCCTCTTAATGCTCACATGAATTTACCAGAAAAGGAATTTAAATTCCAAAACGAACAAGAGTTTAGCATTTTTAATTGCCAAAAGGAAAACAAAACCCAGTTACTCCTCCAAAATGTCAAGACCACCATCTCTCCAAGGCTATAGAACTAGAGGACACTGCAAAAGGGAGAGTGTATTTGATCACTACCTATGGCTGCAGGGGTCACAACTAAATCAAGGACAAATCAATTCCCATCCTCTGAAGAAACCTGATCATTTTGGAGCCTCTGGCATCCCCACCCCCAGAAAACCCATCTTCTGAGACCCTGGTTTACAGTTCCCTAGGAAATGCAGACTTACACAGATGGCACTCCACCTTCAGAGAAATATCATCTAACTGAAAACGAGGAAAACAGAGACGGGGAGGGCGAACCCTAAAGTCAGTCCAGTCTATTTAGGCCTGGCACCTACATCACACAGTAACGCTGGTGCAAAACATAGTCACACCAATTGAAAACACCCAGGCAGTGGACACTGCCTCTGCCTTGACTCTTTGTGAATTGTCGCAGCACAGCTCATCCGCTTCCGGTACAACTTAAAGTGGTAATTATAAACACGATGAAAAATGAACCTGGCCAGGGAACAGTTTTCTCATTGTGCTGAGGTGTGAGCACACTATTCACCAGAGGCCCTTAGAGAGAGATGCTGTGAAGGGCATGCTGTGATTCTGCTCCCAAAACAGGAAGGCATTACATAAACCAAGCAACTCCTTTCAGTCCGTGCTTCGAAAACTTCAGATGTCACCCAGGAACCCAAGAGACAGGGAAGAGGTCAGGGGTTGGCAAGCATTCTACAACGATGCTCTCTTAGATGGCGGTGGCACAGGCGGCGATTTTCAGATGGAAAGCTCTTGGCTGGATTATTTTGTACCGTGCATTTAGAAAAACAGCATGTGCCTCCGAATAAACAAAAGCCGCGACTACTATAGTGTCTGGATGTGGCCGGCGACGGTCCCTCCTGGCTCCCCAGAGCACCTCGGGGAGACGCTGGCCCCGCAGCCTTCGCACGCAGTCAGCAAAGCAGCCGCTCAGGCCCGCGCTCTCACGCCCACCGCCCCCACCCCGCGACAGAAACACTAACAAAGACGGTCTGGACGAGAACAGTTGTTCTCGGCGCTCGGAACGCGCAGTGAGGCAATCGAATCCGGTAAAGGGAAAGGAATGAGGCGACACTGGGCGACGCAGGGGGTGTAGGCGGAAGGGGGGGAGGGAGACGCGAGGCCGCCAGACCTTTGAATAAATCAGAGGGAACTACGCTACGAACTTTCCTTAACCTCGATCCCCAAATCAAGCTGTGTGGGGACCCACAGGGGCGCGCGCGTCCATCCAGGGAGACCCGAGCTGAGCGCAGCGCTGTCCCCGCGAGGGTCTGCAGGCCGGGGCGGGGACACAATGGGGCTGCGGCCCGATGCGGAACGGGGGTCCCCGGAGAGCTGGACACGCCCGACAAAGACGCGGGGAGGCAGGGAGGTCTGGCAGCAGGTTCGCGGCCGCGAGGCGCCATCATGGGGGGGGGGGGACTGCGTCCCGGAGCTCGTCCCAGATTCCCTTCAGCGCGGGTCCCCGAGTCCTCCCGGATCCTCCCCGGAGCCCGTCCCAGATCGACCCGGGAGCCCGCCCAGAATCCCCTCGGAGCCTGTCCCCGATCCTCCCCGGAGCCTGCCCGGGATGCCCCCGGAGCCCGCCCAGGATCCCCCTGGAGCTGGTCCCTGTCCCGGTGCGCCCCGCGCGGCACAGGACAAGTCTGTCCCGAGTCGGCTCGGGTACGCTCGGCTTTACCGGCTCGGCGGCGCACCCATCGGCGGGGACGCACGCGACCCGGCGCCGGGTCCCGCGCTCCGATCCGCTCCCGGCCGCCGTCCCCGCGCTCTGCTTAGCTCCCGGCCGCCGTCCCCGTGCCTCGGCCCCGGCCTCGCCTTGGTGCGCCCGCTCGCTCCCCGAGCCTGGATTGATCTGGTCGCGCTGGCGTCAGGCAGTCGGAACCGCCCAGCCTCCACAGCCCGCCTGCCAATACCCGGCGCACAACCCGCCCGCCGCTTGCCCTCGCTCACACGCGCACCGCGCGCGCCCGCTGCCGCTTAGGGATCCTCTCCAAATTCCCGGCCCGCGCCTTCCTCCGACTCTAGTCCCTGCCTAGCTGCCAGTCAAATTCCAAAGCCTGTGTCATTTTCTGAAAAGTTCTAGAACACGACCATCGAGCCCACCCGATCGTCCTAAAAACGCATTTTTAAAGGCCCTGCAATCACTGACTCAGTGATTTACCGTCCCTCCATGTAGCATAAGCCCCAAATTGAATGCCCTGTTAACTACTAGGTAGATGAATTTATTTCCAGTATGTACCCTTCCTGCGGCAAATGACAGAAACCATTTGCATGTTTGTTAAAAGGTCTCGTAGCCCAGGATGACCTCGAACACGCTTTGAAGGGGAAAAGGCCTTGAACTTCTCTTCCTCCAGCCGCCACATCCTCAGTGCTGGGATCACAGGTCTGCGCATATTTTTATTTATAAGATTCTGGGAATCGAACCCATGGCCTTATGCATGCTCTTGCTTACTTGTTTGCCTGGAAATGAGATCCCTCTTTATTGCCCAGGCTGGCTTTGGACTGGGAAATACCCTTTTAGTACTGTAAATTTTGGTGCGATCTTTTAGATGACAGTCTTGCTTCTATTCCCACCCCCCCCCCAAAAAAAACTCACAAAACAAAAATACACACACACACACACACACACACACACACACACACAAAGGAACTCACATCTTACTGATCTGTTCAGACACCAAAAACACCTTCTTGAAACAATCAACTTTTTTTTCTTGGTCAGTTTCTGGAAGTTGGCATGAAATCTTGGACACTTATCATAATGTTGAATTATGTTCAGAGAAGAACTATTCTAGGAGTAAATGCCCCACAAACCAAAAAAAAGAAAAAAATCATTACCAGCAATATAAAGAAATACCAAAGGCCACTACAAATTAATGACACTCTCCAATTATTCCTGTACCTTTACATGCTTAGCACTCCACTTAAAATTCTTATTAATTATTTAAGTATTATATCTGCATTCCATATTTAATTATTCAAAGGAAATGCAACAAATTCCATAAACCCATAAAATGCCATTTATAAATTATACATAAGAATATTTCTGCTAATTAAATTTCTTTCTTCATTAAACTATTTGAGCACTTACTGGTCAATTCTTGGATCTCATCTTATTTTCCTTAAAAGCAGCATTTGACATAGTTGGTTGCTTTCTGGTCCCTTGGGCAACAGCTGGAGTGAGCCTGGCTTAAAGCCACTCAGGGTCATTCCCCTCCCTTCTACAGACCCTCTGTGGATGAAAAAAGAGTGAGGTATGTCCATACATGGGAACATTACTCAGCCATAGAAAAGGAGAGAAGCATTTCCTCTGCCTCCCAGGATGGAATGGAGCCTCTGTGCCATCCTCAGCACAGAATAAACCGGGTGGGATAGTGCTGGCCTGGACTGCCCACACTCTCTGGGCTGGAGCAAGGTCAGAAGTCCAAGGGCATCCTTAGCTATAGAGTGACTTCAAGGCCACTGTGGCCTCTGTGAGACCTGTCTCAAAAACAAAATAAAACAACCAAATAATAGACATTCTGCAAAATGAATTTGCTTCCTTCATGCAAGATGTTCATAGTAGACAAAGCCATAGGAACAGAATAGGAAAACACAGGCTTACAGTGTCAGGGGCGGGATTAAAAGACCTAGGAGGGTCTCTAAAGGATTCCAAAATAAGATTAATAGTAAAATCGGGTAGTTACACAACTGTATGGATATAACAAAAGTCATATGATTGTAGATTTTGAATAGCTACATTCTATGATTGTAAATTTTACCCAAAATAGAGCTGTTTTTTTTTTTTTTTTTAAATGCAGACATCTAAAGGCAGTGCATGGTTCTTATTTAAGTCCTGAAGGAAGGACTGGAGGGGTGCCTTAGAAGTTAAGAACACTGACTGCTCTTTCAGAGGGTCCTGGGTTCAACTCCCAGCAAGCACATGGCAGCTCATAACCATAACTCCAGTTCCAGGGCACCCAACACCCTCTTCTGGCCCTCAGAGCACCATGCCAGACACACCAGGGAAGGTCTCATTGAAACATGCATAATATAAGTAAAGACATGGAGACACATACCAGCAAAGCACCATACACATATAATAAAAATAAACAGAAAATCCCAGAGAGATATACAGTGGCATTATGCAACTGTTCATTAAAGTAATTTATAGCACTACAGATGGCCTTTCTTAGTGTATGACTACTGTCCTTAAATGATAGTTACTAATACTATGCATATTATAAATTTTTATTTTACCCCATGCAGATAATTTCTTTAAATGGTAATAAAAGTTTGGATACTCTTTCAAAAAGGGCATTTTTTGAGACAGTTGTAAATTGTGATTAACCTCATTATTAAAGTCATTTTGATTGTTAAAAACAAAAACAACAAAACAAAAATCAACTGGCTTCCCACTTCTCTCAGAATAATCATCTTACCACGTGGAAGCCATGCGCGATCTACTTCTGTTCGCCATTCTCTCCCACCCCAGCCTAGTCTTTCTCTGTTCTCTTCCCCAAGCCACCCTGGCCACCTCCATCTTGCCGATCAATCTGGACACAGCTCCACCTCAGTATATAACCAAAGCCTCCCTGGACATCCCTTCCCAAAGCTGTCCATGCAGCTCTGCCCACCCGCGTCCACGCCATCCTTCATAGCGTGCTGTGAGGAAGAATACCCAAGATACATTATGCAAAACACAAGAAAACCAAGAAGGATGACCACTGGGTGGATACTTCATTCCTCCTTAGAATAAGGAACAAAATACTCATGAAAGGATAATAGTTACAGAGACAAAATTTAGAGCTAAGATGAAAGGATGGACTATCCAGAGACTACCCCATCTGGGAATCCATCCCATCATCAGCCACCAAACCTAGATACTAATGCTCATGCCAGCAAGATTCTGCTGAAGGGACCCTGATATTGCGGCCTCTTGTGAGGCTATGCCAGTGCCTGGCAAACACAGAAGTGGATGCTCACAGCCAGCTATTGGATGGAACACAGGGTCGCCAATGGAGGAGCTAGAGAAAGTACCCAAGGAGCTGAAGGGGGCTGCAACCCTGTAGGTGGAACAACAATGTGAACTAACCAGTACCCCCTGAGTTTGTGTCTCTAGCTGCATATGTAGCAGAAGATGGCCTAATCAGCAATCATTGGGTAGAGAGGCCCCTTGGTCTTGCAAACTTTATATGACCCAGCACAAGGCAAGGCCTGGGCCAAGTAGTGGGAGTGGGTAGGTAGGGGAGCAGAGGTGGGGGGAGGGTATAGGAAACTTTCGGGATAGCATTTGAAATGTAAACCAAGAAAATAATAATAATAATAATAATAAAAAAAGAAAAAGAATAAAAAAAAAAATCTGGGTCCTTGACCCTGTGGAAGAGGGGTAAATAGAGCAATGTGCTCAGACGGCTTGCCCCGGCTCACGAGCCTTGAAGGGTATGTGTGGGCAGAGGCGGGGGCATGTACTATGTGTACACATGCCTATATTCAAATGTGCTTCCATACTTACTTATAGGTATCTTTCTCTATCACAGTCCATTTTTCTGTGACAATTTTTCCAGCCAAATCTACTGGCTAGAGAGATCTTGAGATCTATCTGTCTCTACACCCTCCACCCCCCACCCCCAATCCTGTGGTTACCTGCATGGACTGCCACAGGCCTTATACATGGGTGCTGAAAATCAAACTGGGGTCCTTTGGGCACAGCAAGCACCCTTACCTACAAACTTGTCCTCCCAGGCTGACTTTGCAAGTCTTTTGCAAATGTATTTAGCGAGTTACTCATGGTGCTAATGAACACATCAACAACAAAATGAACAAATGCCACCGTGAGCTAAAGTCCTTCCGGCTCTCTTTGGAAAGCTGGTTGTTAAACATTTACCAGCACACCACAATCAGGCAAGCTACCAGGACTTCCTGCTGCAAGAGGCTCCCCTCCCCCCTTCATCAGTTATTTCTGACTTGTGAGTCAGATGTATTAATGATCAAGCAGATAAACTTCGAAGTGCTCACCATACTATGCCCCCTTCTTCCTTACATAATGGTTCTAGGCTCATCCATTTTTATTGACTTCTATTCTTCCCTTAGAGAATGCTCAGTGGCCTTTGCTAGTAGAAGATGCATAAAGCTGTTGACATTTCTGTTCAAGGGAGTTGTTGTTTTGGTTTCTGTTTGTTTGCTTTTAGGTTTTTCCAGACAGGGTTTCTCTTGGTAGCCCTGGAACTGACTCTGTAGACCAAGCTGGCCTTGAACTCACAAAGGCCTGCCTGCCTCTGCCTCCTGAGTGCTGGGACTAAAGTGTGTACCACCACCACCCGGCTCTAAAGGTTTTGTTTTGTTTTGTTTTTTTAATATCCTCAAATACTATTCTAGTAAGATTCAGGCACGCTCAGAAAATGCCTCTGATTTTAAATTCAAGCTGTCACTAAGACAATTCGGTTTTGTAAGTGAAGGGATAATCTGACTCAAGCATATCACACCATTTAAAATGATCTCCGCTCTCAAAAATCATTCCTGTGCCTTTACCCAGCGCTTGGGAGACAGAGGCAGGCAGATCTCTAAGAGTTCCAGGTCTATATACATTGAGTTCCAGGCCAGCCGGAGCTACATAGTGAGACCCTAGCTCTTAAAATAAAACTAAAATAATCTGAAGAAGGTATGGCGTGCAATGTTGGTTTATCTTCGGAGTAAGGAAAAGCCATGGCTTGTTGTTGCCGTGAACGTTAATTTCAGGGAGGAGACTTCAGGTCAGTTCCAGCTCAGAGCCTCTAGAACCCATAACTGGAGTTCATGTGCGTGTTGAGGGCCATTTCCAGAGCTAGGAGGCTATTGTGGGGGCAGAGCTAGGGGACACTAGAGGGTCATTGCTCGGTCTAGGGAGATCATCATGAAGGGTTCTTGGGTGCTGGGGGGCTATCTGGAGGTTTCACTCTGTAGCTCTGGCTGCCCTGGAACTTGATATAGACCATACTGGGCTGGACCTCACAGAGACCTGCCCGCCTCCGCAATAGGGCTTACCTTCCACCTCTGGGGGGGCAACCAATGGCAACCGCAACAGTCTAGGTTTGGAGAGTCTGCTAGGCAATCTTGACCAATCATTTGAAAGGAGAACTCTCACACCTGGTGTTTCGGTATTTCATAGATGGTCTTTGACTCTTAGTGGGAACATTTTCGGTACAGACAGGAAAATTTTATTTAAACTATCTATGCTTATTTGTACACTGATTTAGAGGTATTATTGGCGGTTTTAGGCAGATAGCTAATACTATGACCCCTCATGACTCGTTCAGACATTCTCACTGTTACTTTATGTGCCCACCCCGTCCCTATTTAGACTCCTACTCTGCTGTCCCCATTTTCTGCTTCAGAGTACGTGTGACTTGCTACCCACCCTGCTTAACCCTTAGGCCTCTCTATTGCCCCTTTAACCCCTGCAATGACCCCTTTATTCCCCTCCAGCCCCTCCAGTGACCCCTCTATTGTTTCCCCGGCCTTCCAGTGCCCCCTATTGCCCCCTAGCCTGCCCCCAAAGACTCCCCAGTCCCTACAATGCCTCCTAGCCCCTGAAATGACCCCCTTAATCTCCACAATGGTCCGTCAATGACTCCCTAGCCCCCACAATGCTCCCACCCCTATAATGCCCCCCAGCCCCTGCAATGCCCCCTCTATTGCCCCCAATGCAATGGCCCCTTTTTACTTCGCTGATTTCTGTAGTTACTCTAAGTTGAAAGTGTAAAATTTAGTGTGACCCTTCACAGCTTCCATTCTATCTCAGTCAGGGTTTCTATTCCTGCACAAAACATCATGACCAAGAAGCAACCTAGGGAGGAAAGGGTTTATTCAGCTTATACTTCCACATTGCTGTTCATCACCAAAGGAAGTCAGGACAGGAGCTCACACAGGGCAGGAACTTGGAGGCAGGAGCTGATGCAGAGGCCATGGAGGGTGCTGCTTACTGGACTATTTCCCCTGGCTTGCTCAACCTGCTTTCTTATAGAACCCAGGACCACCAGCCCAGGGATGGCACCACCCACAATGGGCTCGGCCTTCTCCCTTGATCACTAATTGAGGAAATGCCTTACAGCTGGATCTCGTGGAGGCATTTCCTCAAGGGAGGCTCCTTTCTCTGTGATAACTCCAGCTTGTGTCAAGTTGACACACAAAAACAGCCAGTACTCATTCCAATTGCCAATTCTAACTTATTTTCAGCGTGTGTTATTTTTATTATTTGCAAGGTTTTTATAATAAAATTCATTTAGAAAAGCAAACACACACAAACATTTGCTTACTCCCTAAGTGTGAAGTCGAATCAGAGAGCAGAGGTGGAAGTCTAAGAGAGACCCTGTCATCTATGCGGTGTCTTGAAAGATAAAGTCTTAGCCCCATGGCCAACTTGGCCTACCGGTCACATACCTCCAGCTAAGCTCAGTCTCCAGCAGTAGTGCAGGGGCATAGGGACACACTATTTCCTGTGGGTTGGACAAGCAGGACCTCCCTCATGGGATGGTGTCCTCCTCCTGGTTTCCTCCAGGATTTCACACTCTGTATCAACACTTGCCTGAGTCTCATCTCTCTAGAGAAAGACTAGACCAGGCTACAGGCTAACAGTGCACTTGCCCATCCAAGACAAACTTAGCAGGTCGGTTTGGTTGCTTGGTTTTTACCCAACTCAGGGATGATAGTCTGGTTTGCCTAAATAAAATTCTCTGAAGATTGGACTTTTAGAAGATCAAATTTGTTTTAATTTTATTTATTTAAATCAAAATTAAATTTGGCATAGTTGTATCACCCCATAAGCCATTGGTAATAGAGAAAGAATAGATGAAAAAGTTATTAGAGGAAGTCCTGACAAGAGAGAGAGAACAAGATTTTATCTAGTGAGCATTTATTGAGTTCCTGTTCTATACTAGACACAGCTCACAGCCTTTGACTGTCTGTGATATATAAAGGCTTCATTGTGGACTGTCAGTTGTGACATCACTGGGGACACAATGAGCAAAAGACATAGGTTAAGACTTGGTCATTTAAAGTGTCAGAAGAATCACACCGTGAGTAATGAGGATGTAAGAGCCCAGGCAGGGGTCTGTGTTAGTGACCAGGGGGCTTCCCTGATCCTCTGAGCTGAGGTAGGGACAATACAGATGCCAAACAGTCCTGCCTGAATCCTCGCCAGGACTTCAGAGTTTATTCTAAACACAATGTGAAATTATCATATGGTCTAATGTGGGGGAGGAAAGCCTGAGGTTACCTCTCCAGAATTCTTAATAGAAAAAATAAGAACTACCGGAAAAATGTATTGACTCCAAAAGTCCATGGCTCGTAAATCTGAATGCTTTATAAAAAGCCACGAAAGAAACAACAGATGGGAAGGCTTCCATACAGAGCAGCTGGGAATACTGATTGTCTTGGTCAGACAACTGACAAAGCTACCTGAGGGAGGCAAGGGTTGTGCTGGCTCACAGTTTGAGGGATAAAGTCTATCGTTGAGGAAGGTCCAGCAGCCAGAATGTGAGGCAACTGGTCAGATAGCATCTGCAGTCAAGAAGTTCAAAGAGGGGCTGGTGAGATGGCTTAGTGATTAAGACTAGCTGTTCTTCCAGAGGTTCTGAGTTCAAATCCCAGCACCCACATTATGGCTCACAACCTTCTATGAAGGAATCTGATGCCCTGTCCATCTGCCTTTTTATTTATTCACAATTCACCCCAGTGGGATGGTGCCACCACATGGGTCTTCTCACGTCAGTGAACCTAATCTAGAATCTCCTTCATACATATACCCTAAAAATTATCCCCTAGTTTTCTAGAGTTCATCAAGTCCACAGTCAATAGTAACCATCACACTCAGGAAGGCCAAAGCAGGAATGGTTTTGGCGGGCCTAGTGAGACTGGTGGATCAGAAACAGTGGGGAAACATGACTGGATTAATGAGAACTTCAGCTGGATTGTAGTTAGCTAAGTGGTAAATGGTTGTCTTCTTATGGTGGCCTATGAACTTGAGGAAAGATCACTTGTCTTCTCTTCCTCTTCCTCCTCCTTCTCTACCTCCTCCTCCTCCTCCATCATTATCATTATCATCATCATCATCATCATTTTATTTGAGTGCTCCCATGCTATGGCAAGGGTATGGAAGTCAGAGAATGATGTACTGGAGTCTGTTCCTATCATGTACACTCTTCCCAAGGTCAAACTCAGGCTGTCAGACTTGGCAGCAAGCACCTTTATCCACTGAGCCATCTCACTAGCCCCAGAAAAAAAGTAGTTTTTAAGAAATGCCCCTCACACATTTATATTTCCCGGCTATTCTTACCACAACTAGAAAATGAAGAATAAACTATGAACATGTCCCAATAGCTTCCATAACAAAATACATACATAGAACGTGCTAATCAAATAGAGTATGTGCCTTGAGGCTTTGTACTCCAGCCCAGTTTTCTTTCTGCTCTCTGCTTTTTATTTGTATACTGTAATGTGACGAAACTTTTCCTGGGGAGACAACACGCATATCTACTCACCCAGGATCCAAGTACAGATACCATTAAATTCTAACTTGGTGAACTAATGAGCTTATTGGGGTTACTTACAGGGATATGGGTGAAGGGTTACTTATAGGAGCAGAAATGACTCAAAGACAGCTGCATCAGCAAAGCCCACTCCAGCATGGATGACAGCTAACAAACCTGGGAACCTGGAGCACATGGCAGAGCCTGAAGGCAGCTCAACAAGCTGGAGAGTATCCTTTCCAGGTATCTCCATTGGTTTGGTTTGAGGCTCCTTTGCAGCTTGCCTTGTCTGAGAGTTTGAGGCTCCTTTGCAGCTTGCCTTGTCTGAGAGTTTTCTTGGCAGCTCTATTGTCTGAGAGAGACTCTCAGCTTTTATTGGTTAATATAGCAGGGAGGGGCCTAGTGAATCTGGTTGGTTTCAGGGACTTCCTAAAGCTGAGTTGAGCTGTTGCCGTTCCTGCTTAAAGAGCTTCCTGAAGGTCGGCATGTTTTAATCTTGGAGGAAACTGTTAACATAACACACATGCACATGTACAGCCACCCCACAAATGCTCTTCCCACTAAGATGGACTGCATCCCTCTTTATACTATAAATCAAAATAAACTGTTCTACCCAAAGTTTCTCCTGCCAAGAAGTTGTGCAAGGGTAAAGATGGAACAGAAATTGAAGGAATGACCAACCAATAACTGGCTCAGCTTGAGACCCATCCCATAAGCCAACCCCTGGTGCTATTTATAATACTCTGCCATGCTTGAGGACAGGAAGCTAGCATAACTGTCATCGGAGAGGCTTCCATCAGTGACTCAGGGAAACAAATGCAGAGACCTACAACCAAACATTAGGTAGAACTTGGGAAAGTCTCTGGAAGAGTAGAGGAAGGACTGAAGGAGCCGGAGAGGACAAGGACTCCACAAGAAAATCTACAGAATCAACTAACCTGGGCCCATAGGGGTTCTCAGAGACTGAACCACCAATCAGAGCACATGCATGGGACAGTCCTAGGCCTTCTGCACAGATGTGACAGCTGTGCAGCTCGATCTTCACGTGAGACCCCTAATAGCAGGAGCAGAGGCTGCCTCTGACTCTGTCACCTGCCTTTGGATCCCTTTCCCCTAAGTGGGCTACCTTGACTGAGCCTCAACAGAAGAAGCAGCACCTAGTCTCTTACTGCAACTTGAGATGCCAAGGCTGGTTGATCTATCCATGGGTAGCACCTCCTTTTCTGAGGAGAAAGGGAGGACAGGAGGATAGGGAGGGAGGGCTCAAGGGAAGGGGAAACTACAATGAGGATGGAAAGTAAGTATACAAATTAATTAATTAATAACAAACAATAAATACATAAAAGTCTTCATCCTCAAGTTGCTCCTACTGGGTACTTTGTCAGTGATGATGAAACCAAGGAAGACTTTTGGTTTCCCCATTGCCATCTACAGCCAGTTTCTGTCTGTGCCACACTACTGGACTGTCCTTACTGAGCCAGCCTGCTGTGTCCTACTGGGTAGACCGCGTGTGTGTGTGTGTTACAGTTTCTCCTTGGTTAAAATGTTCTTGGCTTCCATATTGCCCAATTTATGCATAGTTTTTCAGTCCTCGTCTTATTGAAAGCCCTAGATTCATTACCTGCTATTCCTTCTTCCACTGTCAAAAACTTTGTGTTTTTGTTTTGTTTTGTTTTGTTTTTAAAAAAAAAAAAACACTGGAATTAAATCACCTGTCCATTCCTAGAGGATTAGTTAACAAATGGGGCATTTTGGAACCATGATAAAGAATTTGAATTCTTTCCTATGCTACAGGGTATATCAAGAGAAGAAAGTGCAGTAGGAACAAAAGTATATATTATGCTATTTTGTTTATGTTTAAAAGATGGAGGTTCAGGGTCGGAGAGATGGCTCAGTGGTTAGAGTGCTTGCTGCTCTTTCAGGGGCCCCAAGTTCTGCTCTCAGCTCCCTCATTGGACTTTTCATAACCACCTGTAACTCCAGCACTAGGGAATCAAATGATGTCTTCTGGTATTTGTTGTTTCCCCCACATGTACATGTACGTGCATAGACACACGAAAACAACACCCACATGCATGCACATATACACACAGAAGTAAAACAAGTCTTTAAAAAAGATCATGTCCCATAAGAATACAAGCATTTGCTCCCAACTGGAGGGATAATGAAAGAGTAAAACCAAAACACATCTAAAAGTCGCATGGACTTCAATAAGAGAGAAACAGAGCGGAAACCGGAACTTTCTACTATAACATGGTCTGTAAATATACCACTGAGTCATAATCATATTTCACACAGTTATGGAGCTAAAGTATTCTTCTGAAAAAGAATTAAAAAAGGTAAGTAAAATAAACCAACCTATGAATGTAGCCTGTGACGCAGAGAGGAATTATGTTAAGTGTCTTACAAAGATACAGTTACCAAAAGTTAAACCAATAATAAATAAAGTCACCTCCCTAAGGATGGAGGCCCACTCCTGCAGCCCCGGCACTTGGGGAAACGCAGATCTCTGTGAGTTTAAGGCCAACCAGCCTAGTTTACACAGTAAGTGCCAGGACAGACAAGGCAATGAGACCAGGTCTCAAAAAACAAAAACAAACAAACAACAACACAGATACGTTGTTCACCTGCTTTAAATCTTTAGTAGGATATAATCTAAGGACAAAGAGAGCTGGGGGGTTGGGGGGGAGACTAGTCTCCATAATCATGTCATTAATGATGCTTGACATTTTGAATTTCAAATTGTAATAAAATATAAGACAAAACTAATTATCTTAACATTGTTACAAACCACGATTCGGACATTTCCAGGGCTCTGGAGCCGGATGAGCCATGGGAGTTTCATCCACAAACTTATACTCTTTGCTTCCTCTGAACAAGGATTAGGAGCCCCCATGTCAGAAGCGGCTGAGAAATTAGGAGATCTATACGTGCCGGGTTGGGTTGGCATGACTGCAAAAGTAGAGACAGAATTTAGGAGGTAATGATGTTTATAGTTTATACAGATTTCCTTATTAGTAGAAGAGCCATTTAGGTGTCTGAAAAGCACTTTGCCAGAGGAATAGGTTGTGAGAGAGACGTAAATACACAACAACTTAGCTAACCCTGATGTAGACAGGTAGAAAAAAGTCAACTAAATCATGATATGTATTCAGCATAACTTGCGTATGTATATTCTATATACACAAACACATACACACACTACAAAAGCAAAATGTTACATAGTTTGCAACAAACACTCGAGTCCAATCCACTTGATTTAATTGAATTTAAATCAACAATAAAGACATCGATTCATTCACAAATATTTATTGAGCACTGTTTTTTTGTTTTTGTTTTGTTTTGTGTTTTTACTATCAACTTGACACAGCCTAGGGTCACCTGAAAAGGAGGTCTCAGATGAGGGATCAGATCTGACTGGTCTGTGGGCATGTCTATGAGGGGTTTCTTGATCACTGTTTAATGTAGGAGGAACTAGCCCACTGTGGGCAGCACCATTTCCTGGGCGGGTGGGCTTAAGCTGCCTTAGAAAGCTTGCCGAGCATTAGCCAGCCTGCGAGGGAGGCAGCAAACAGGAGTCCTCCATGGCTTCTGCCTTAGATTCCTCCAGAGTGTCTGCCCTGACTTCCTCCAGTGATGGACTGTGACCTGGAGGCTAAAATAAGCCCTTTGCTCTGTTAACTTGCTTTTGGTCAGAGTGTCTTATCACAGTGGCAGAAAGGACATTAGAAAAACTTAACTGTGCACAGTGTTTTGAACACATCGCTACCATCAAGCAACTCATGGGGAGGAACAGCACACACAGAATAACTCAATCCAAATGGGGAACACTGGGAGGCAGCACCAAACTAAGCACGGCCTATGTAATCCGCAGACACTCCCTGCCACTGTCACGAATTATGTAATCCGCAGACACTCCCTGCCACTGTCACGAATTGGAAGTCTTCTCACTGTGAGCTACCTGAGGACGGTAATGTATTCAAAAGACTTTAGCACAACATTTTGCAGGTTTCCCACTTGAAGGCCTCCAACTATTTTTGAATTAGATATAAATATTTTTGTCTTTTAAATATGGTCTCCTACGCAGTCCAAGCAGGCCTTAAATTTGTGCTCTCAATTCCAAAGTACTGGAATACAGGTATGCTCCATCACAGGTATGCACGTTTTAGCCATGAAGGGTCTTGTGGCTTTTCAAGGTTTTGTCCTTTCAAAACTCTTCCCACATAGCAAATAGCAAGAAATAGTAGGTTTATTATGTGCTGATGAATGTTAAAATAAGAACACATGATGAGGAGTCTCATAACCCCCCATCAATAAATTTTCCTCCACAGTACAACAAGTTTCTGGTTTTTTGTTTTGTTTTGTTTTGTTTTTTAATCAAATAAAAAATATTCCTGTGCCCGGCTTTAATCCCAGCACTTGGGAGGCAGAGGCAGGTGGATTTCTGAGTTCAAGGCCAGCCTGGTCTACAGAGTGAGTTCCAGGACAGCCA
>NC_034609.1:4055163-4063434 GCF_900095145.1 Mus pahari
CGTGTGTGTGTGTGTGTGTGTGTGTGTGTGTGTGTGTGTGTGTGTGTGTGTGTGTGTATTTTACAATGAGAAACTATTCTTCCTTCTCAATATGTATAGGTTACCCTGCCTCTTTCAGTTAATCTTCAGTGAAATGAGAATATTAGTGAGCTTCTAGGGCCGGAAGGCTGGGATCAGAAGCACCTCACGCAGCTTCCTTTACCCCTCTGTAGCAGGTAGAGTAATTCAAGCCTCCCCAGTAGCGCAGGCCCTGAAATTATGGAGTACTGGACTTAGTTACTCAACACCATCTAACCAAGAGAGAAGGGCAGCACAGTCTAGCATGAGTCTTGGGGTGCCTCTGCTGTCGTCTGTCATGGTTAATGTGTTAGGATATCTGGCATCAGGCCCAGACAGATCAAGACTGACCTCCTCTCCATCGAAGGTCTCATTTCCTCTCTGTGGGGATACTCCTCTATGGGAGAATGCTCTTTGATTCAATTTAGCTCACCAGGACCTGGACTGAAGCCCTGTCACGCAGGCCTTCTCCCCAGAGCATGCGTATCAATGTGCTCCTGCTTCTCTCCCAAGGAAGAGTCTTAGTGGGCAGAAATGAAGCAGCACTCTTTAATCCCCCTTTGTCTTGCTTGGATGCTTTCATGGCTGTTAACTCACTAGGTCGTTTATTTGGTCAGTAAATACTTACTGAGCATCTATCTACCAGGCCTGTTATAAGTGAACAAGCCACATGGGACTCGAGCTACCATTGAACCAAGGTTCTGTGGATCTTGGAAAGACTCGGGGAGCTAGCTCCCAAGCAGTAGCCTGCTAGTATTGGAAAAAGCATCTTGAAGAGGCAGATTGCACAAGACTGCTTCTTCCAAGGTCTTCCACGGGCGCTGGCCTTTCTCGGTCCATTTTTCTCATAGATGAACCGGGTGCTTGCTTTTCATTACACGCTTCCCCTGCCCCAGTGTGCAGGAAATACGCACAGAGTGAGCTACATGCAGGTATTGTGAGAGAGCATGTAAGAAAACTCACAGCAGATGAGAGATGACTTGCTCTGAGGAGATTCACGTCCCCCATGTGTGTGGAATGCCCTTTACTAGCTTGCAATGTAAACACAATACCACACTTTTATGTATTTCCCTTGACGTTTGAGTACCCACCAGTCCTTGGTGACAGGAAGTCCCTTAACTTCCTGAGGCCTCCACCACCACCCTACAACTTACTGACTTTGAAGGAGTCCAGTCCTGCTACAGAGAGCCAGGAAGAGGGATAAACCGGAAGTGTGGTTGCCACCGGAAGTTACAGATGGGCCTAAATGTTACAAAGCTAGCACGTTTGTTCATGGTGACTGGGGTTTTTCTATGGAGTCACCTTGTTTCTTCCTGTGGTCTCAGCAGCATCACTTGAGCTCTGAGGCCATATCCATTTTAGAGTGTACGTGTTCAGCCATTTCCCACAATCCTTAGCGTTTACTAGCATTGAGCCAAGGCTAGAAATGAACCAGCTACACTCATGCTGGAAAACACCCTTCCCACAAAGACTGGTTTTGTCTACCTTAGCATCTTGGGGCCACATAGGCACATCCAGCCAGGACTCATACAAATGTGTACAGAGGGGGAAGGCTAACGTTACGTACAAACAAACGCACCCGTTCAGCAACACGGACACCTACACAGAAAGGCTCACAGGGAAGGGTTGTCTCTCCACCATCGGCTTTCACAGGATCAAGGACTCTTAACGGATCCCCACAATAGAGACTGTGTCCTCCCTCCTCAGCTTCTACAAACAACTATTCTACTGCTGAGTTCTAGAAGATCAAGGTTTGAAGATTCCACGTGGGTGAACTCATGGAGCATGGCGGGTTTATTTAGCTTAACACAGTATCTATCCTCCAGTTCCATGCAGGTGGTCACAAGCTAAAAGATTTCATCCTTGTATCGGAACAGGTTTAATTGTGTTTGATGTTAGGTTTTCTTTACCCCATTCATCAGTTGGACACTTTCGTTGCTTTCATTGAAATCCTTACATATTTAAATACCATGAAAGACGTTAATGCATATTAAGAAATTCTAGGGAGCCATTGCAGAGGATGCAAGTGTGTTCCCCAGAAGCCATGTGGGTGGCTTATACCTGCCTGTCACCCCAGACCCAGGGGATCTGAAAACACTGTTCTGACCTGCAGGGGCATTCACACATGAACACACCAACCCAATACAGATCATTTAAAAATAAAATACATCTCCCTTTTTTTCCCTTGGGTTTTCAAGAGAGGGCTCCTCTGCGTATAACCCTGGCTGTCTTGAACCTCAGTCTGTAGACCAGGCCACGTGTGTCTCTTTCCCAAGTGCTGGTATTAAAAGTGTGCACCATTACTGTCTGACTATAACATAAATCTTCAAAAAAGAAATCGTAAAATACAAAGACCTAAAGTAATAAATGAAATATACCCTATCGTTTTCATCCTGTTCTTTAAGGACAGATTTTTAAAATTGTGTTCTCGACAATTACTTTTTTAAGCACTCATGAGTGCTTTTAATTATAAAAGACTTATGATCTGAAATTTGTAAAGTGCTCAAGCTTCTTTTGATGGCATATACCTGCAGTCCTACCTACTTAGGAGGCTGAGGTGAGAGGGTGGTTTGAGCCAAAGAGCTCAAGACCAGCCTGGATAGAACTATGAGAATATGCTCAGCAAACAAAAGAAAGAAAACCAAAAACAATGGAAAAAATCAAACTTTTAACTTATACAAAATGATAAATACAAAATAAAATGCCACTAAACCAAAAAAACACCTCTTTTTACAAGCCAATTAGATTTTCACTGTATTTCATTTAAAATAAAATTAGTATAGCCTATTATTTGTATACAGAATAAAATGATATAACTTTAACTGCATAAGTTTTGCTTCAAACTTAATTTGCTAGTGGTTACATTTATGTTTTTTTTCTGCTGTACATTTTATAAATCTATATACTATTTTAGGGTTTTGTGTGCATATGTGCATGTGTATACACACACATGTGTTTTCATGCGCATGACTGAAAAGCATAGATCTTGGCATCCCTGCAAGTCTCATGTGCCTAGGTATTCCTACCCCTCTGTTTGTGCATACAGTTATCCTCCTTTTAAAATGTTAACTACATGTATTGTGTGTGCGTGTGTGTGTGTGTGTGTGTGTGTGTGTGTGTGTTGGCGGCGAGAGGTAGTGTGTATGTGAAGGTGAAAGGACAACTTACAGGAGTTGGTTCTCCTGGGGATCGAACTCAGGTCTTCAGGCTTGGCTCTAAGAGCTTTACCCATGGTGCTCCTTGACTGCCCCAGGGTGTCCATTCTAATTCAGAGAGAGAGAGAGAGAGAGAGAGAGATATTCCTCTCCTTGTTTTCAAGCTGTTTCTGATTCCAAACTCTGAGATTCTTTGAGATGCCTTAGAATATTCTCATTCTGGGGTTTCTCTGTTTTCTGAATTGGTTAAGCATGTCCCCCCACCCCCACCCCACCCCCCCAGTCTACACATCTGCTGCCAAATGTCTTTTCAGAGTTACTGAACCCACACTCATTCCTTAGCCCTCATGGCCTGACTAATCCACCATTGTGATAAAATTCCCTCTGAGGTCCCGAGGCAAACCTTTCACACAGGCGCTCTGTTATCCTCTCACTCCGTAGCCTTCTGGGTATGATGACCTCTTTGTTCACAAACACTTTTGCTCTCTTGAGCTGTCCAACATCCTGGCCCTTCCTTGCTTACAGGAGTCTCCCCTATCCCAGGACTGCCCTCCAGGGCGTTTGTTCTCCCAGGTATCTGCTTAGAGATCTCCCTGGAGAATGTCTCAGCTCCCACAGCTGAGAACACGTTGACTTCACCTGCCTGACATGAACTCACCTCTCCAGTTTCACAGTACCAGCTAGCTAGCAACCTGTCAGAGTTGCCATTTTATTTGAAAGTTAACATGTCACAACCCCAGCCTGCTCCTGACATCCTTATTTCTATTAATGGTTTCTGCACTCTTGGGGTCAAACATTTTCCCTCTATGCCCACGGATCCCTTCAGTGATCTCCCCCTCTTCTTTCATCTCTTTTCTAAGTTCCTTTGTCTCTAGCTTCCCAACTACAGTATTTATTTATGTTTATGTTTCTTTAAATCAACAGACAAATAAAAATTAAAATTAGGTTTCATTATAGTCTTTTCAAACAATGTTTTTAGCTACCCTGCACATCATATCTCCCCTTCCCTTCCCCTCTTTAGCACCTCATTTCCCCTTCGGATTGCCTTTCTAGCTTTTGTTTTGCTTTGTTTTTCTGTTTTCAGCCTTTACCCACAATCCCCACAATCACAAGAAAGAACATTCAGTTTTTATCTTTCTGGGTTTGGATCCTACAAATTTCATATTTTTTTCTGTATACCTAAACAAATACATTTTCATTATCCAACCATCTGTTGATGCACATCTAGGATGCTCCATTTCCTACTACAGAGAACAGAGCAGCTGAGGAAATGGCTGAGCAAGTACCTCTGTAGTAGGATGCAGAGTCCCTGGGTAGACCCAGGAGTGGTACAACTGGGTCCTTTGGTTGTTCAAGTTTAATTTTTGTGAAACCTCCATAATGATTTTAAAAATAATTTGTGTTATATTTCAAGACAGTGTGTGCATATGTGTACAGGTGTCCACAGAGACCAGGGGCATCTGATCCCCCAGAGCTGGAGTTATAAATGTTCCTGGGTCACCTAATATGGGTACTGGGATCTGAACCCAAGTCCTCTGGAAGAGCAGGAAGTGCTCTTAACCACTCAACCATCTCTCCAGCCCTCTCAGTACTGGTTTCTATCATAGGTATATTAGTTTATAATACCACCAGCAGTGAATAAGGGTTTCTATTTCCCTACACCCTCACTGGAATTTATTGTTTTTTTATGGTAGCTATTTGACTGGCATGAGATAGAATCTCAAAGTAGTTTCAATTTGCATTTTCTTAATGGGTAGGGATAGTTAAACTTTTGAAAACACTTATTAGCCATTCGTATTTCTTCTATTAAAACTGTTTTTAACAGCCCATTGCTGATTGGCAGTTTTAGGGAGAAAGTGAAGTTAAAATTTTGTAGTTCTTTGTGTATAAATTCTAGATCTTAATGGCCTATCTGATCTCCCATTCTGTGAGATGTCTGTTCACTCTGCCGATAATTCTTTTTGCTGTGTGCAGTTTTTAATTTTACATAGTCCCATGTGTTGATTGTGAAGTATCTCCTTGGGCCATCAGAATCATGTTCAGAAATGTCTTTCCTGTTTGTGTATGTCGAAGTATGTTTTCCACCTTTATCTCTAGCAATTTCAGTGTTTCTGGTTTTAAATCAAGGCCTTTGATCTATTTACTCACGGGTGTATTCCATGTGCCGTGCGCGTGTGCGCGTGTGCATGTGTGTGCGCGTGCATGCACCATGGTGCATGTGTGGAGATTAGAGGATAGCTTACAGGAGTCACTTCTCTCCTTCCACCATGTCAATCCTGGAGATGAAGCTTAATCATCGAGCTTGTCAGCAAGTACATTCACCGACTGAGCCATCACCCATCTCCAGTGCCTCTTTCTATGACTCTCAGCAGAACTTTTAGCAATAATTAGCTGAAAATTCCTGGGGTTCCCTGTGCAGATATCTCAAACTCTGAGTAACCATCTATCTAGTACTTGAGCCTACAAATGCTGGTTGCTTTGGTTTCTCTAAATGCCCATCTGTGTCTCCTCAACCTGAGACCCACCAAGCTGTGAATTTGTCTTTCCTGGACAACTTTCTGAGAGCTTCATTCGGACTTTCCTTGTTAATTTCTCTCAGGGGTTGTTGTCCTGTTCCACCTCATGCTTGGTGTCTTGAAGTGTTGTGTTTTACACTGAAACCTTGGTTGGTCTGGAACACATTTTTCCTATTAATTGGTATACAGTAGGCTATCTTCCCTTTCCATGTGACAGGACTTGGAGATGAGGCCTAAGGAGGTAACGAAGGGTAAATGAGGTCTTCAGGGCAGGCCTCTTGACACAGTGAGGCTTTGGCCTTTAAGAAGAATGTGACACACCACAGATGCATGTGTGCACAGGAAAGGTGCCTTGAGGACTCAGGAAGCAGTGGCCACCTGCAAGCCAAGGCTGGAAGGGTTTCTGGAAACGGACACTGCCAACACCTGGATCGTCCACGTCGAGCTTCCAGAGCTGTGAGAAAATAAATTTATAGCATCTAAGAATCCGAATTATGATATTGTACTTATTGAAGTTTTAGAATATTTACACAGCAATATTCCGACTTCACTGGTAGATAATCGGCATACTAGTTGTTTTTGTTTTTGTTTTTGTTTTGAGACAGCTCTGGCTGGCCTGGAATTCACTATGTGGATCAGGCTAGCCTCCAGCTCATAGAGCTTCATCTGTCTCTGCTTCCAGAGTACTGGCATTAAAGGCTTGGACAACCATGTCAGGCTGAATTGATGTTTTTTTTTTTTTTTTTTTTTTTTTTTTTTTTTTTTTTCCCCTCACAGAACTACAATGCAGCCTCTGACATGTCCCTCTGCCCTGCTTCCTGAACCAATTCCACTGACCAATGTTGAGAATTACACTAAGCCAGCACTCTCCTGATTCCTATAGTTTGTAATGCTTCAACACTGAATGGGAACTGTATCTGGTTTACTCTTTTATCAAGACTACTGGTGAAGCTAGGTGCTAGGGAGCTAGCTCAGTGGGTAAAGGCAGCACAGACATTAGGACCTAAGATCAGATCCCCAGAATCCACATAAAATCCAGGTGCATCAGCACACATCTACAAGCCCAGCAGACAGAGGCAAGGCAGAGACAAGTAGATTCCAGAGCTCACTGGAGCCAAACCATTGAGCTGCAGGGTCAGTGAGAGACACCATCTGGAGATGGATACCAATGGAGGAAAACCTCAGTGGCAAGCTGACATCCACTCCTGTGCACACACTTGGGCTTATTCATGCTTCTCCCAGCAGACCTGTATATACAAATGCCTTCAGTGTGTATTTTTAGCATCCTTGTCAAATGTGGCTGTAATTATGTGGAAGTAAGTCTGGGTCTTTTGTTTTAATCCATTACTTTCATGGTCCTTCTATTATGCTTTGAAGTATAACTTGCGATTGGCTACGGTAATATGTCCAGCGGTATTCTTTTTGCATTGGATTTCTTTGGTTATTGGTATCTTTTATGTTTCCATATGAATTGTGAGGTAATTTTTTTTCTGTGAAGAATGATTCAGGGATTTTGATTGGGATTATATTAAATCTGTATATAACTTTTCGTAGGATGGTTATTTTCACAGTATTAATTCTACCACGCCATGAGCATGGGAGGCCTTACTCTATGCTTGATTGTATCTTTCTTAAGAGTGTTAACATTTCCGTTACAGGGGTCTTTCGCCTCCTCCACTACGTTCCTATTTTCTTTCCCACTGTGCTTTTGTATGTTAATTTTGTATCCTGCCACTTTGCTAACAGTTCTGGAAATTTTCCGGTGGAGCCTTTGGTGTCTCTTATAATAAATACCATCTGCAAAGATGCTTTGCTCCATTTGTATGCTTTTTATTTCCTTCTCTTGTCTTACGTGGAAAAGAAGTGAGGCAGTGTGATTGCTTTGAGTTTTTCTCCATTTCACACAATGTTGGCTGTGAGTCAGTTGCATACAGTCTGGACTGTGTTGAAGTATGTTTCCTGGAATTATTCTTTCTAGACTTTATTATGAAGGGATGTTGGAGTTTATTAAAGGCTGTATTTGCATCTATGAGATGATCGTGAGGTTTTCATCTTCTTTTCTTTCTTTCTTTCTTTCTTTCTTTCTTTCTTTCTTTCTTTCTTTCTTTCTTTCTTTTTCTTTCTTTCTTATTTGGGGAGGGGGTTCAAGACAGGGTTTCTCTGTGTAGCCCTGGCTGTCCAGGAACTCACTCTGTAGACCGGGCTCCTCTTACTTGACTTGTTATATTTAAACACTTGGACAGGCTGACTATTCCTGCATTTCTGGAATAAAGCCAATCTGACTATGGTCAATAATTTTTTAAAGTGTGTTTCTGTATTCAGTTTGCAGGTGTTTTGCTGAGAATTTTTACATTTTTGTTTATCGGGGCATTCGTCTATAGTTTTGTCTTATTTCGTTGTGTCTTTATTTGCTTTTAGTGTTAGAGTAATAATGACTGCATAGGAGGAGTTTAGAACTGCTCCTTCTGTCTCTATTCTGTAGAACACTGTTAGAAGCATTGGTTCTATCTCGTCTCTACCCGTCTCATAGGATTCTCTATCTC
>NC_034609.1:4063729-4073928 GCF_900095145.1 Mus pahari
TCTCTACCCGTCTCATAGGATTCTCTATCTCTTCTCTACCCGTCTCATAGGATTCTCTATCTCTTCTCTACACGTCTCATAGAATTTACTGGGAGTGCACCTGTTCCTGGACTTGTTTAGTCAGTAGATTCTTTTTCTGTCTGCTTCAACTTCCCTGCTTGTATGTTTGTTTGAACTGTTGTCTTGATTTGAGACTTGATTTAACTTTGATGGGTCAGTCAGATGTATCTAGAAATTCATCTGTTTCCTTCAGATTTATCAAGATGGTAGAATATGGACTTTCAAGGCAAATCCTTAATTTTTTAAAAATTTCCTTGGTATCTCTTGTGACATCTCATTCCTCTCTAATTTTATTAGCTCGAATTTTCTCCTTCCTTCTTCTCCAAACTTGACTAAGGGTTTGACATCTTGTATATTGTTTCAAAGAATTAACTCTCCATTTCATTAATTGTTTTTTTTTTAAGGTTTGCTTTCATTTAATTAATTTCTGTTCAAGGTTTGATTATTTCTTCCTATCTACAGTTTTAGTTTTGGATTCTTTCTTCTGCTCTTGACAAACATCATTAAGTTATATATTTGTGCTCGTCCTGATATTTGAAATGTCGGGACTTAGAGGTGGGGGCTCTTTCTTAGGGCTGTGCTCACTGTATCCCACAGTTTGTATATTGTGTACTTATTTTCATTTAATTCCAGAAAATCTTTAATTTCTTTCTTTATTTTTAATGTCCAATTTAATAGTGAGTTATCTCCATGAACTTGCATGTTTCTTGGAATTTCTTTTTCTATTTGAAAATTTATTGCACTGTGACCAGATACAGTGCATAAAGTCATTCTAATTTTCTAATTTGAGAGGATTTTTTTGTGTGTGTCCCAATATATGGTACTTTGAATAATTTTTTTCTGATTTCCTTTTAAATTACATTTATTTATTTATTTGTTCGTGTGTGTGTGTGTGTTTCTCAGAACATATCTTTTGTAGTGTTTGAGTTGAATGTTCTGTAGGTATCTTTTGGTGTCTATCATTTATTTAGAGCCAATGTTTCTGTATTAATTTTTTCGGGATTATGTACCCATTGACAAGAGTATTCAAGTCACTATTTGAGTTTAGTGGGCATAAGTTTAGAGCTGTAATGTCCTCTTGGTAAGATATTGTCTTTTTCACAATAATGTGACCCTTTAGTGTCTTCTGATTAGTTTTATCTGTTTGCCGGATATTAGAATAATGTGGCTTATTTCCTTTTTCCTGGAGTACTTTTTCTTTTTTTTTTGCTTTCCACCCTTTCGCTCTAAGACAGTGCCAATCTCTGACAGTGCTGTGTAGTTCTTGTAAATGACAAAAAAGATGGAGCCTGGTTTTATAAAATTACATTTATCTATTGTGTATTTATTTATTCATGCACATACATGTGCATATATGTGTGAATGTGTGCATTTATGTGTGATTGTACGTACCACAGCACATCTGTGGAAGTCAGAGAAGAACGTTTAGGAATGGATTCTTTCCTTCTACCACGTAGATCCCAGAGATGGTTTTTAAGCTTGCCAGCAGGTCCCTTTAACCGCTGAACCATCTTGGCATCTCTAGATCCTGTGTTCTAATCCAATCAGCTAGCTTCTGTCCTCTTTCAGGAAGCTGAGGCCAGCAGAAGCACCCTTACTGAGCAGAGTCTGTGAATTACTGTCATCTTTGTCCATTTTGTGGTGTGTGCTTTCTCAGCCCTACTTTACAGAACAGCCATTCTACCACCACCCACGGATTTTTCCCGGAGCCTCGTTGCCATGTCTATTCTTTTTGGCAGCGTGAACTATTCCTTCCAGGATTCTCTCTAGAGCTAGCTTACCAATCATAAACTCTTCCAGCCCGTTTCTGTCATCCAAACCTTCCCTCTGTCCATCAGATATGATGGGTAGTTCTACCAAGTAATGTACGCTTGGTTGGCATCTGTGGTCTTTCTGAACTTACTGAATTTTTCATTTCCAGCTTAATGACAGTCTGAGTTTTCTTCGGTACATCTATCATGTCTAGGGTTAAATGTTCAACAAAGTTCCCTTATTTCATTCCATTCTTTGTATTTTCTTAGACTTCAACAGTTTCCTTCTCCTCTTAAAGAACTTCTTTTATGTCCTCTTTGAATTCTTTGAATATTTTATAATTGTTCTTTTGAATTCTGCGTTTTGAACTCCACCTAAGTTGTTACCATTGGTGATCATTACTATGGAATTAGTTATCTTGAATGAAGGTATATTGTCTTCATTTAAATTTTTGTTTACTTTTTAATAATTGCTTTTGAGATGGATTCATGACATCTTTAGTTAAGTCATTCTTTTAATCTTTTGCTATGAGCTCTTAGCCCACAAGGTCAGAGTTCCCAGGCATCTGGGTCATGGCGATGGGCTGGGTAGATTCAGGAAATCCTACTAGCGCTGAGCAAAGGAGAGTTGTTCCCTTACTAGAACCCTGTGGGTAGTTGGAGAGTCCTGAGCTGGGGGACAGCATCAGGTGAATGGAAGCCAAGATGAGGTGAACAGATCTGTCACCAAAAGAAAGTCTTAAGGGGTGGGTGGCAGTGAGTTAGGCACTTGGAGAGGGTCCCAGGGAAGATGGATCACAGCCAAGTGTGTAACATATATTTTACAGGCCTAGCTACATGGGCTGCATGTCCAGAGAGGTATAAATGAACATTTAGTGGCCGTTTTCCCTTTGTGCTTAGTCTATATAAATAAATACGAGTTTTGTATTTTACTATTTTGCCTATTAATTTCAATAGTTTGAGTTTGGATATTTTAGTGTTTATATGTAGGTATATCATTTATGAAAATGGCATTGTTTGTTCCTTTCAGTTCTTGTATCTACTGATACTTACCCTTGGCTTACTGTGCTAGCAGAGAATGTCTAATACAATGTTGACTAGAAGGGGATATTTTTGATATTTGTTATAATTCTAAAGAGATATTTTCAGTGTTCTTCATTTAAAATGATATTTTAGGAACCTAGAGAAATGGCTCAGTGGAAAAAATGCTTGTTCTATAAACATGAGGATCCAATAGTGAGTGCCTGTGACCCCAACATTAGGGAGGGGACAGGAGGACCCCAGGGACTCACTGGCTAACGAATCTAGTTGAGATGTCAAGCTTCTGGTGCAGGGAGAAAAAGAAAGAGACATGATTAAAAAAGACAACCTGATTATAGTGTCTACACACACACACCCACACACACACACACACATACACCACACACTCATTGTCTTAGGGTTTCCATTGCTACAAAGAGACACCATGACCAAGTCAACTCTTATAAAGGACAACATTTAATTGGGGTTGGTTTACAGTTTCAGAGGTTCAGCCCATTATCATCACACACTTACACACATAACACTCACACACACACACACACACACACACACACACACACACACAGAAAAATAAATAAAATTAAATGATGATTTAGATAAGTTTTTGATAATTATTCTTTTCCCAGTCAAGATAAATTTTCTTTGGTTTTTAATGTTTTAGGGGTGTGGTTCTTTTGTTTAAAAATGATTAATTTATTAATAAATTTTATTCTACATCTGTATGCTGCAAGCATGGTAGCTTACAGGCAGGCACAGCACTGTAGAAGGAGCTGAGAGTTCTATATCTTGTTAGGAAGGCAAATAGGAGAGGACTGGCTCCCATGTGGCTAAGAGGATGGTCTCAAAGTCCACCCCCACAGTGACACACTTCCTCCAACAAGGCTACACCTCCTCCAACAAGCCACATCTCCTAATTGTGCCACTCCCTGGGCCAAACATATTCAAACCAACACACACACACACACACACACACAGAGAGAGAGAGAGAGAGAGAGAGAGAGAGAGAGAGAGAGAGAGAGAGAGAGAGAGAGAGAGAGAGAGAGAGAGAGAGAGAAATAAAATTAAATGATGAGATTTAGGTAAGCTTTTGATAATTATCCTTTTCCCAGTCAAGAAAATTTTTCTTTGGTTTTTAATGTTATAGGGGTGTGGTTCTTTTGTTTTAAAATGATTAATTTATTAATACATTTTATTCTACATCTGTTGAAATAATGACATTTAACACATTTTTAGGTAACTTTCATTTATGGATTTTTCTAATGATTCATGTGTTCTTGGGATATACATACAAGTTAGTCATGGTATATTATTTTTGTATGTGCTGGACTTTATTTGCTAAGATTTTACCAAGAGGTTTTACAACCTGTTCCTAAGTCTGTCTGCCCTCTACTCTCATTTCTTTACTTGGTTCAGTGTCAAAGTTGAACCGCCCCATAGGATGTATCCCAAGTTTTACATTTCATAAAATTTGGCAAAGGCTGTGCATGTCTAGCTAGATACATTTTGATTTGTGTTTAACACGAGTTTTCTAATTTTTAAAAAATTAATGCATTCTATTTTCAAATATAAGTCAGCTGTGCTGCTTATATCTCTCATTCCTACCACAGCAACCGTGTTCATTTCCCCCACCCCTTCCTGCTCAGTTTTCAGAGTTTTTTTTTTTTTTTTAGTGTTTTCAAATTAAGCGTTGTTTGTGTGACCCTCTCCTTTTGCAATTTCTTCCATTTTATTTCTCAAACCCTCATTTTATTCTTATTTCCCAAGTTGTTTCTCTTCTGTTTTGTCGTGTTTGTTCGTTTGCTTGTTTTGCTGATTTCTGAGCAGGGTTTCATACAGGGAAGACTAGCATCAGACTTACTACAGAATGGAGAACGGCCTCCTGCATCCAGCTCCTGAGTGCTGGCCTTACAGGCAGACACAAACACACGTGGTTTTTATTCTACAAGCACTGAAATGTCTGTGACTCGATAGTCAGTATAATCAATTCTGTATTTTTTTTAAGATTTATTTATTTATTATATGTAAGTACATTGTAGTTGTCTTCAGACACTCCAGAAGGAGTCAGATCTCATTTTGGATGGTTGTGAGCCACCATGTGGTTGCTGGGATTTGAACTCAGGACCTTAGGAAGAGCAGTCAGAGCTCTTAACCGCTGAGCCATCTCACCAGCCCCCCAATTCTGTATTTTTAAATTTAATTTTGGCTTTTCTTTTTTACTGTGCTCTGGTTGTCTAATTTTAATTTCTTTCAGCTTTCAACTAATAATAATACCACAGAAAATTTGGGTTGTTGTTCAGTTTGTAAAACCTTGATTCAGATATTTTTTAATACAGAAAGCTGGCGGATGAGGAACATTCATACGTGCTGATGGGAGTGCGAACTTGTACAGCCACTGTGGAAATGGTGCAGTGGTTCTTCAGGAAGACGGGAATAGATCCATTTCAAGATCCAGCTACACCACTCTCGGGCACACACCTAAAGGATGCCACATCCTCCTACAGAGACACTTGTGCAGCCATGTTTATGGCTGCTCTATTCATAATAGCCATGAGTTAGAAATGACCTAGATGTCCATAGATGGATGACTGGATAAAGAAAAGGCGGTACATTTGCACAATGGAATATTACTCAGCTGTTTCAAAACCTGACATCGTGAAATTCAAGGGTGAATGAATAGAGCTAAAAACAATTATCTTGAGTAAGGTAACCCATATCCAAAACAGACAAACATGGTTTGTATTTGCTTATACGTGTTAGCTATTAAGTTCTTGCTAAGCAGGCTACAATCTATAGACCCACAGAGGTTAATTATAGAGTGAGAGGCTGGGGGAGGGGTGGAGAGATCTCCTCAGGTAGAAGAAATAGAATAGATGGTTGTGGTGAATGGGGTTGGGTGGACTGGAATAGGAATCTCAAACAGGGAGGGGGAGGGAAAAGGAGGGAAAGGAGGGAATATGGGGACAGACAGTAAAACCGAGGGCCATCTGAGGGGTCCTATGGAAACTTAACACAGTAGAAGCTGCTTCTTCTTGTTTAAAAAATGTATTTATTTACGTGAGTACACCATTGCTCTCTTCAGACACACCAGATGAGAGCATCAGATCCCATTACAGATGGTTGTGAGCCACCATGTGGTTGTAAAGAATTGAACTCAGGACCTCTGGAAGAGCAACCAATGCTCTTACCGGCTGAGCCACCTCTCCAGCCCACACTAGAAGCTTCTTAAAGTATATACATATCTAAAAGAATTCTTAGTGGATCACCAAGCCATGGGGGAGACAAAGCCCCAGCTACATATCTCTCACCACCAAATGAAACTTCCAGTGCCTGCTGGGAATGGGTCCAACTGATAACCATTGGCTCAGGAAAACGTAGTGTCTCCAACGGAGTAGCACTGGGTAAGCAAACCACACTTAAGGCCATGAACTTGGGTGAACAAACTAAGTAATGTTTTTGGAGGGTTTTTGTTGGTGGTGTTGTTTTGTTTTGTTAATCTGTTTTTATGTTGATTGGTTGATTGGTTAGTTGGTTGTTTTGTTTTATAAATCTTCATGGAATTTCTATCTGTGGGATGTGTATGTGTCTTTTTGTCTACCTGTATTTCTTCTGTTTTTATTTTGGCTCTTTTATGTTTGTTTGATTGTTTGGTTGGTTTTGTTTGTTTTTACCCTATTCTGTTTTTTTTTTAAATTTTATCTTCTCTTACTTTATTATCCATATTATTTAGATGTCTGTTTGTTTCTGAATGAAAGAGGGCAAAAAAGCATGTAGGTTTGGGTGGGTAAGGAGGATTTGGGAAGAGTTGAGGAGGGGAAACTATAATCAAAATATATTGTATAAAAATTAATTTCAATTAAAAAGAGGGGAAGTTTCAGAGAAATGCCAGTGTGATTCAAAATGAAGTAATGAGACTGAAAATTATAGCAAAATTAATTTTTAAAAAACAACACACACACAGACAAATACACTACACATACACACACACACACACACTTCTACACACACACACACACACACACACACACACATACACACAGGAGTCCATGATATTGTAGAACTCCTAATAGGGAACAAATTTTATTTCTATTATTTGTTTGTGCATGTGCATACCTGTTCATGCGTCTGCATGTGTGTGGAGGCCACAGTATGTCAGGTGAGCTCACTGACTTAGCCATGCTTGCTATTCAGCAAGTTGCAGGACCCCTCCTGTTCTCCTCCCTCAGTGATGTGATTACAGGTGTGTGTCACTGCATCTGGCCTTTTAAAAAGCTTTGGTTTACCTTTAGTTATGTGGCTATGTGTGTATTGTGATTAAGTTCACACACATGTGAGTGCAGTTCCTGCAGTCTCCAGGAGAGGGCACTGGAGCCCCAGGGCTGGAGTGACAGGCAGCTGTGAGCCACGCAGCATGGGTGCTGGGAATGGAATCTGGGTCATCTGCAAGACAACAAGTGATCCAAACTGCTCAGCCATCTCCCTAGCACATCAAACTTTTTTTAAAGCTGAGTGCTGGGATGCTTGTGTGGCAAGCTCTTTACTAACTTTCCCAGATTCGTGGACCAATTTTAAAACCATCAACCACTGTTAAATGGTAGAGTATAATTGTCTACTTTCCTTTGTTGAGCAGTAACAAAAGGGTGACTTTTTTTTTTTTTTTTTTTAGATTGCTTTAAATCACTTAGAGTAACACCTGGAGTTTTCCACTCATAATTGTATTGTATGATAACTGTCTGGTTGGTACTTATCACATATAGTACAGAATATATTGAAATAGAATAGCATTTGTTGTTTGGTTAATTTATTTGCCATTTCAGCATTGTTTGCTTTGGTTTGATTTTATTACTTCATAAACTGTTTTGAATAAATAAGTCATCATTAGTGTTTTGTTTTGACATTCTTCCATATGCACAAAAAAGAATGAAATTCAAAAGTAGCTTCATAAAGAACATGAAGCTTCAGTGTTCCATCACATCTCAGAGTGTCCCCCAATGGGTACCACCTGTCCCTTACACAGTGATAGCACAAATCTACCTTTCCTTTACACGGTGATAGCACAACTTTTTAGTTTAAAACAAAATTTTCTCACCTGTTCCTCTGGCCAGTGAGCCTTTATATGACTTATGTACAATCCAATCCACACAAATGTGTATTTGTTTCCCCACAGGCCCTAAATGACTTGATTCCACACACACACACACACACACACACACACACACACACACACACTATTCTCAAAATAATGTCTAGCCATAAAAATTTTATGATGTGACTACTGTCTGTTTCATTGAAAGATTTACAAACAGAACAAACTGTCATTTTAGGCTTGAAGCAAGCTGCTTAGGCTCTCTTGGTTCTTTCTGCATGTGGCCAATTACCATGGCACTGAGACCATCTGTCAATCTATATTCACCAGGAATCACCAGAACACACCAGTAGAGTCGTGGGAATGAAGGTTAGACACCCCTAGTGACTGTGCTGTGTCCTCTGGCAAGAGCAAGGCACCCTGTCTACAGAGCCTGGAGCTGGAGAAGAGAGAAGAGACATGCTGTCAATGGAAATGAGGACAGACCAGACCACAGGTCTTTTCCTCTGAGGTTGTGTGCTATACCTACTGGGATTAGGGCACAACTGTCTGACGGAACACATTTTCTGTATCTGGAAAGTGGCCCTGATTCCTCCAGACTATGCCTCAGAGTTAGCATAGCACTGAAGTTGCTCCTGTAAAGAGTTATTCCAGTGTTCCATCACTTCTAGACAAGAGCATGACCCCACGTTGAGGCAATGGTCTCACATCACCTTCATTGTGAAGGTTTCCTATCTAGGAAATGTACTCTGTGGGAATCACCGCCCTGCACATTGGTTGGACATTACCTAGGTCTCTTTTTGAAAGGATTCTCTTTTTATTGTGGGTATGTGTGTTTGTCTATCTGTGTGACGCTTGTGGCATCCAGAAGCAGGCATTAGATTCCTAAGAGACAGAGTTACAGACATTTGTAATGTGATTCAGGTGCTGAGAACTGAAGTTGGGTCCTCCAGAAGAACAGCAAGTGCTCATACCTGCTCTCTCTCTCTCTCTCTCTCTCTCTCTCTCTCTCTCTCTCTCTCTCTCTCTCTCTCCAACTCCTGTTACCATAGGACGTTTTTGTTTGTTTGTTTGTTTTTGTGTGTTTTTCAAGGACAGGGTTTCTCTGTGCAGCCCTGGCTGTCCTGGAACTCACTCTGTAGACCAGGCTGGCTTTGAACTCACAGAGATCTGATTGCCTCTGCCTCCTGAGTGCTGGGAGTAAAGTCATGCTCTACCACTGCCTAGCTGAAAGCAATGTTTCTTAAGCCTTTCTGATCATAAGACTTAAAAACAGGTTGTTAAAGATGGATTCCTAGAAGGCCAGGGCCTGCTGAAACTCTCTGAGAGAGAAAGGCAGGCACATCTTACTGTTGTTGCTGTCGACCCTCTGGGACAGAATGGTGAGCCCTGGCTTGAGTAGCAGCATTTAACATTTGATGGTGATTGGGTCTGGAGAGCTAGCTCAGGCAAGGGTCCCGCATTCACACACAGTCTGTTCTCTCATCCTTGAATGCCTGTCTCTTTCTTCTCTTGCTCTATTTCTTTTTATGTTTTTCTTCTTTTTTAATAATATTTTTATTTTTGAGATTATAATAAAATTACATCATTTCCCCCTTCTTGTTTAAAAACAAGAACTCTAAACTCCAAAACTCTACCATGTAAACTCTTTTAAATTTATGGCCTCTTTTTTTTTAAATTAAGTATTGCTGTTAGATATGTATATGCTTGTGTATATATTCTTAAATATGCAAATATAACCTCCTTAGTCCATATAATGTTACTTATATGATTATGTTTTCTGGGCTGGCCATTTAGGATTGGATACCTGATTGGCTTTCTCTTCCTGGAGAAGGCTATTTCTCAGGTGGGCTCTCAGCATTTCTTCATTGCCTGTAGCCCTTGTTCTGATCATACTTAGGCAGCATGTCTAAGAGACACAGTCTCACAGTTCCCCTTGTTCCTCTGGCTTTTATGGGCTTTCTTCAGTGGTCCAGGAGCCTTGGGTGTGGTTGTTGTTTTTTGTTTTGTTTTGTTTTGTTTCCTGAGGGTTTGGGATCCAGCCCTTAATATGCTAGGCAAGCTGTCTACCACTGAGAAATACCTTGTGTCTAAGCCATTGTTTCTATCCTCTGCATATTCCTTGATCTGCATTCACTATCCCATAATAGAATTTGTGCTTACCCCCAGCTCTCCACTCTGACAAGCACTTCAGAAAGAAGAAGAAAGAGGAGGAGACAAAGAAGAAGAGGAAGGAGGAGAAGGAGGAGGAGGAGGAGGAGGAG
>NC_034609.1:4074060-4081796 GCF_900095145.1 Mus pahari
GAAGAAGAAGAAGAAGAAGAAGAAGAAGAAGAAGAAGAAGAAGAAGAAGAAGAAGAAGAAGAAGAAGAAGAAGAAGAAGAAGAAGAAGAAGAAGAAATAATAACAATAAGCAGCCAACATAATGTGTTTTTTTCTAGGAACCTAGATCTCCTTTCTCATTTTTTGAGATAATTATTTGTTTAGTGAAATTTTGGTAAACGAGGACAGATAAAGGAGGGTTCAACTCTTATGCTTTCCAGACAGTTATTGGATAATAACCTAGAGAGTTAGAGAAGAGGTTGTTTTCTTACCAAAGATGGTAACAGCATGACACAGTATTTGCCTGAACAGATCTCATATGACTTATAACAAGGCTTGTGAAAGGCTCCCACTAATTTGGAGCCACTCCTGGGAACACCCTGAAGACAATCTTGATTCAAAGACAAAAAAAAAAAAAAAAAAGTTTTGCAATAAGCTCTTCCTTGCGCGCCTCCAGCAACAGTCCAGCTAGCAAATGAACCAGGTGCAGTTAAGAGGCATCTGTGCACTTACGCAGAGGCCAGCTGCCATGCACCGCAGAACAGGCATTGTTCGAATAGAGAGAGCCAGACATTGGCTCTCCAGTCATTTCTGCCTGGCCTCAGTGTGTTGCCTGAAGGTGGATAGCAGTATCTCTGACCTAGTGTCAGAGGGGCCACTGGAGGGTTGTGGTTTGGCTCAGAAGTACTGTCACCTTCTTGGCTCTGCTCATAAGTTACAGCTCTGAAATGCAGGTACTGGCAAAACCAAAACAAAACAAAAACAAAGACAAAAACCTCCAGCTACCCAGGACTTCTTATGACAAGTCCCTCAGATCTTCTACCATCTATTGATTAATGTGTGTCTGTGTGTGCGCGTGTGTGTGTGTGTGTGTGTGTGTGCGCGCGCGCGCGCGCGTGTGTGTTGAAATACTAGGTATAACCAACACCATCACTAGAATCTAGGTAAGCCGGGAAGGAGGCTTTGTTAGAAAGTCCATCTCAGCTGACACAATGGAGCCTGCTTCCAAGAGAGCATCCTTATGTGCCAGACTAGGAAAAAAAAATCCTATTGGTCAACACTAGAAAGGACAGGACTGAGGCAGGACTGAGTTTCAGATGTTCCACTCGTGGACCAAGCAAAGTCAAACTCCAGCCTTCCCCTTGCTCAGCCCAGGGCTCTAACTATCCCACTTAGAGAAAGTATTTTTTAAATTGGCCAATCAGAAGGAGATGCAGCTTTGCAAGCTGTCACCAGGAGGGTTTGCAGGAGGGCCCTCTTCCCTGTTAGAGTTGCTCTCTGTGGTGGCAGTGGCCCTGTGTGTGTGTTGGGGGTGTTGTACTGTTTGTATTTAAGCCTCATTGACCAACCCTGTGCATTTCTTGGTGATAGTTGAGATTTTCACACATGCTTGCAATGTCTTGATCACATCCACTTCCTGTTCCCTTTCTCCAAACCTTGTCCGCTCCCTGCCAAGGCATTGCCAACTTAAGGTCCTTTTTATTTTATTTTTTTAAATAACCCATTGAGTTCAGTTGATGATGCTTCTGTGTGCTTGAGTGAGGGGCCGTCCACAGGATCACCGGAGCTCTGCCAGTAGCCATCCCTCAGAGGAAAGTCACTCTTCCTCCTCCAGCAGCCACCTGCTGACAGCTCTTTAGCAATTGTGTCCTTACACCTTTAAATACTTTGCATTCATCACAGGCTCTGGCTTCTCTCAGCTTTTGACACAGAAGAACCTTGGGAATCCCTAGAGGCAAATTTTAATTTGTACCAAGTGTTTAAAGCAGACTGCCCTGCAGGTAGACAGGTGTTTCCTGACACACGTAAGGCAAGCCTGGGAAAGGGGAAAAGCGATTTCTGGTTCTCAGAAGAGCCCACATTTCTCCATAAATACAGGCCAAAAGGTCAAATTGTCTTCTTTCTTTATTTTCTAGTGTTTAACTAAAATGCTGACATTTTGTGCAAATAATAGAGGCAACTGTTTTCTAACACCATCTACCTTGCTCAGAATGACTGCAAGCGATTCAGAGGCGTGGCTTCTCTCGATTTTCTAGAGAAATCATCTATAACAGAGAGATGTTTCAAAAACATCAACAATGAATTTCTATGAACAGTGATATATATTTTCTTTTTTCTAGTTTTATAACATTTTCCATCTTAAAATTAATGACACACCGGGCGTGGTGGCGCACGCCTTTAATCCCAGCACTCGGGAGGCAGAGGCAGGCGGATTTCTGAGTTTGAGGCCAGCCTGGTCTACAGAGTGAGTTCCAGGACAGCAAGGGCTATACAGAGAAACCCTGTCTCGAAAACAAACAAAAAAAAACAAAACAAAAAAAATTAATGACACATCTTGAGGCTGGAGAGACAGATCAGCAGTTAAGAACACTGGCTGCTCTAACAGGATCTGAGTTTGGTTCCCTGCACCTGCATGGCAGTTAACAATTGCCTGGAACTCCAGTTGCAGGGATCCGATGCCCTCTCTGGCCTCCACAGACACCAGGCACACACATGTACACAGACAGATATGCAGGCAAAATGATCACATACATGCAAATAATAAATAAATGCGATTTTTAAAAAATAACACATCTTAACAGAAAAACACTCTGCTAAGAACTGAGTATCGCTGATCTTGCTCTCATCTGGACTGATTAGAGTCTTTCCCTATGACGTCTCCACCTGGGACTCTGGAGGAAGACTCCTGTCAGGACCTACAAAGCAGAAGGTATGAAGGAGTCTGCTTTTCCTGAGGACCCGGTTCAATTCCCAGAACCCACATGGTAGCTCACAACTGTCTGAAACTCCAGGATCAAGAGATTCAGTTCCTCTTTGGGCCTCCACAGATAGCAGCGCACACACAAATGCATATATAGAGATAGAGATAGATAGCTATAGATATACATCACATGCATATATATCATATACATATTCATCATATACATACACATACATATAATGCTAGTTAGGGTTTTACTGCTGTGAACAGACACCATGACCAAGTCTTGAATTGGGGCTGGCTTACAGATTCAGAGCTTCAGTTCATTATCATCAATGTGGAAACTGGCCAGCATCCAGGCAGGCATGAGGCAGGCAGAGCTGAGAGTTCTACATCTTCATCTGAAGGTTGCTAGTGAAAGACTGACTTCCAGATAACTAACGTAAGGGTCTTAAGCTCATGCCCTCAGTGACACACCTACTCCAACAAGGCCACACCTCCTAATAGTGCTACTACCTGGACCAAGCATATACAAACCATCACATATTCATATACATATACATTATACATATACATATGCATACACACACACACACACACACACACATATATATATATATATATATATATATATATATATATATATATATTATGTCTGTATAGGCACACGTACACATAAAATAAAGCAAATTTTTCAATATCAGTTAAAGTAACATATTACATTAACAGAAACAAAAAAATCATCTCTGTATGCAGAGAAAAAACATTTTAAAGAATCCCACATCAGTTTATGATGATAAAACAGTACTAAACAAGCAGAAACAGGAGTACATCTTTCTCAGTTTGAGAAAGAGAATCTAAAAAATCTACAGCTAAAATAACTCTTAATGGTAAAAAGCTTAACACTTTCCCCATTAAAATCCTGAATAAGCCAAGGATATCTGCTTTCAATAAGTGAGTAAGAGTAGAGAGAGAGAGAGAGAGAGAGAGAGAGAGAGAGAGAGAGAGAGAGAGAGAGAGAGAGAGAAGAGAGAATGGGAAGTGGTGGCACACTCCTTTAATCCCAGCAGAGGCAGATTCCTGAGTTCAAGGCCAGCCTGGTCGACAGAACAAGTTTCAGGACAGCCAGGGCTACACAGAAAAACCCTGTCTCAACAAAAACAAAACAAAACAAAACAAAACAAAACAAAACAAAACAAAACAAAACAAAACAAAACACAGTGTTTCATTTGGAGAGATGGCTCAGTGGTTTAGAGCACTGGCTGCTCTTCCAGAGGACCCAAGTTCAATTCCCAGCAACCACGTGGCAGCTCACAACTGTCTTTAAGGGCAGTTCCAGGGGATCTGACACCTCACAGATGTACATAATATAAATATATCTTAAAAAGAAAACCACAAGAAAGTATTTTTTAAAAAGACATCTTGATAGTAAAGGAAGAAGCTGTTCTATCCCTGTTTAAAGATGTTCACAAGAATTAATGATTGATCCATCAAGGTTGACAGATGTGATATCAATATCTATATCTATCTATCTATACTCTGTATACTAGAAATAAACAATGGGGTATTAAATTTATAAGGTTCTTGTTCACTGTAGCATGAAACAGTGTGAATTCAAGGGGCCAAATCTCACACAACAGATGCCAGATGTGGGTGTCACACTCGTGCATTCCCAGAAGAAGCAGGTGGATCTCTGTGAGTTCAAGGCCAACCTTGTCTACATATTGAGTTTCTGGTTAGGCAGAGCTACCCAGTAAGACCTTGTATCAAAAACTTGTAAATCATTGATGAGAAATAAAACAGTGCAGCACTTTAAAAACTGGCAGATGTGTTCAGAAAAGAGAAAAAAAAAATCAATGTTTTAAAGATGTCAGCTCCCCTAAAATTTCTCTATTGATTCAATCAATGTCAATCAAAATCATAGCAAGCTTTTTAAAATGTTTAATATTTTTTATTCACTTTACATCTCGATCACAGCCCCTCCCTCCTCTCTCCCTAGTTCCACCCTTATAAATCCCTTCCCCTTTACTCCCTCCCCTTCTCCCCCCTTGGGTACCACCCACCCTGGGACATCTAGTCCCAGCAGGTATAGGCACTTCCTCTCCCACTGAGGCCCGACCAGCCAGTCCAAGTAGCCGGGAAGGGGGTCCAATGGCAGGGAACAGAGACCAAGCTCCTGCTCCTCTTATTAGGTGACCCACATGAAGACCAAGCTGCACACTTGCCACAAATGTGTAGGGTCTAGGCCCAGTCATGCTTGCTCCCTGGTTGGTGTTTCAGGGTCTGTAAGCCCCCACGATCCCAAGTTAGTTGACTCTGTGGGTCTTCTTGTGGTGTCCTTGACCCCTCCAACTTGCTCACTTCTATCCCCCTCTCTCCCACAAGATTCCCAGGGCTCTGCTGTTTGTCTGTGGGTCTCTGCATCTGCCCCCATCTGCTGCTGGATGAAGCCCCATGGAAACAGTTGTGTTAGGTTCCTGTCTGCAAACATAACGGAGTATCATTAATGATGTCAGGGGTTGGCTCTCTCGCATAGGATGGGTCTCAAGTAACTTGGTGTCTCTCAACCTCTGCTCCATTTTTATCCCTGTACATCTTGTAGGCAAGACAACTTTTGGGTTGAGGGTTTTGTGGGTGGATTGATGTCCCCCTCAGTCTTCTGGAAGTCCTGCCTGCTACAGGAGGTGGCAACTTCAGTTTCTATATCCCCCTCTGATAGTAATCTAAGTTAGGGTCACCCTCATAGACTCCCTGCATCCTCTCCAGTCCCAGGCCTCCAGCTAGTCACCTGAGATGCCCCCACCCCACCAATTTCCATTCTCACTCTCAGACCTCTCTTGCCCATCCTATCCCCTCCTCTCCTACACAGTTCCCTCTCTCCATCCACCTCCAATTACTATTTAGTTTCCCCTTCTGAGTGAACTTCATGCATCCTTCCTTGGGAACCCCTTGTTTCCCAGTTTCATTGTGTCTAACTATGGGTTCCCTCACTCAGGATGATATATATTCTCAAGTTCCATCCATTTGCCTGAAAAATTCATGATGTCTTTGTTTTTAAGAGCTAAATAGCATTCCATTGTATAAATGTACATTTTCCTTATCCATTCTTCAGTTGAGGGACACATAGGTTGTTTCCAGTTTCTGGCCATTATAGATAAAGCTACTATGAACATAGTTGAGCAAGTGTCCCTGTGGTATAGTGGGGCATCTTTTGGGCATATGCCCAGGAGTGATATAGCTGAGGTAGAATTCTTCCCAATTTTCTGACAAACTGCCAAATTGATTTCCAAAGAGGTTGTACGAGTTTGTACTCCTGTCAGAGATGGAGGAGGGCTCCCCTTGCTCTACATCCTCAGCGGCAGGTGCTTTCCCTTGAGTTTTTTTATTTTGTCTTTTTTTTTTCCAGAGCTGAGGACCAAACCCAGGGCCTTACGCTTGCTAGGCAAGTGCTCTACCACTGAGCTAAATCCCCAAGCCCTGCTTGAGTTTTTTTATCTTAACCATTCTGACAGGTGTACAATGGTCTGAGATTTCCCTGATGACTAAGGATTTCAACACTTCTTTAAGTGCTTCTTGGCCATTCAAGATACCTCTGTACTATACTGAATAGATAGGGAGAGAGTGAACAACCTTGTCTTATCCTGGATTTTAGTGGAATTGCTTTAAGTTTCTCTACATTTTATTTCATTTTGGCTACTGGCTTGCTGTATATTGCTTTTATTATGTTTAGGTATATGCCTTGTATTCCTGATCTAAGACTTTTATCATGAAGGGGTGTTGGATTTTGTCAAAGGCCTTTTCAGCATCTCATGATTTTTTTTTTCTTTCAGTTTGTTTGTATGATGGATCGTGTTGATGGATTTTCATATATTGAACCATTCCTGCATCCCTGCGATGAAGCCTATATGATTAGGGTGGATGATGTTTTTATGTGTTTCTGGATTCAGTTTGAAGGTATTTTTATTGAGTATTTTTGCATCAAATTTCATAATAGAAATTAATCTGAAATTCTTTCTTTGTTGAGTCTTTATCTGGGCTAGAGAGATGGCTCAGCGGTTAAAGGTTAAGATCACAACCAAAAATAGCAGGCTTTTAAAAATAAAAATTGTCAGGTTTTGAGGGATATAGTGTAGGGAGGGGTGCAGTCAGAGACGCCAAGATGGCACCCTGGCTCTCTGCCCAGCCTCGTGACACCTCAGCTCATCGCTGGCCCAGCACAGGCACACAACAGAGGTACGCCTCCTTGGGCGTGCAGCCTTATCTCACCCCTCATAGCCATCTACTGTGGCCCTATCCCAGAGCCTTCCGGGCTCGTGTGCGGCGTGTGGGCATAGCGTGGTTGAGTGTGATTGGTTGAAAGGATCAGACGTCAGCAGCCCTTGTGTATATATTGACCTGGCCTGATTAAAAAGCGGAAGCTGCTTCACCGGAACCTGGTGTATGCGTTGTCCTTGTCTCTGCCGGCCAGAGACATTGCAGCAAGTGGTGGCCCATACAGGGAAACTCTTGAAATCAGATATGAGCTCGGTAAGTATAAGGTAAGGCCTTTAAAGGATCCCGGAGCAGGGATGAATTTTAAAGGATCCTGGAGCAGGGATGAATTAACAAGGTTCTTGGTAAAGAGACATATTGTGATGGGCTCAGCTGCATCGAAACAAAAAGCACGCGAGGCACTCACTCAACTGCTGAAGCGCAGCGGAGTGTAAATATAAAAAAAAAAAGAAACCGTTCATCGGTTTATGGAGGTGGTGGAAATGGAAGTCCCTTGGTTCCTGGAGGAAGGTTTAGATAATCTTAGTTGCTGGGCGAGGCTGGGGACAGCGTTACAGGAGGCTGATTCCCGGACCTCCTTGCCCTCCAGTAGCTATTTGGAATCTGGTCTGGGCGTGCCTCAAAGATGGAAGAGGGAAGTACGCTTCGAGTTAGAGAGGGGCACTGCTGCACTGGAGGAAGTTAAACAAATAGCCTCACAATCGTGTAGAGGGACGGAGAAAAGGAAGAAAAACGAGAAAGAGAA
>NC_034609.1:4081807-4097913 GCF_900095145.1 Mus pahari
CAGGTCGGAGGGCCATGCATACAGAACTTTGGAGGCAGGTTAGCCCTATTGCAGGAGCATTTCCAGTTTTCCAAGACCAACAAGGAAATAGATACCATGAGCCATTGGACTTTAAGATAGTTCAGAGATTGAAGGAGTCAGTCTCTGCTTATGGAGTCCAGGCCGCCTTCACCATTTCTCAGATAGAGGGTTTGCAACGTTACTGCATGACCCCCTTTGATTGGGGAAACTTGTGCAAGGCAGTCCTTTCTGAAGGCAGGTACCTGACCTGGCGGGCTGTATACATGGAGTTTGCAATTGAACAGGCCGCTGCCAACGCTGCCCTTGGCATGCCCCAGGCAGCCTGGGATTTTAACATGCTGGCTGGCTAGGGTTAATATGTAAATAATCAGACAGGATATCCCCTAGCAGATTATGATCAGATCAATGGTATAGCCATTAAGGCCTGGAAAATGCTCTCAGGGACAGGGAATTTGGGAGGATGCCTGTCCAAGGTCATCCAAGGACCACACGAGCCATTTGCTGATTTCCTGGCTCACATGATGGAGACAGCCGAAGGGTGTTTCCGGATGTGGATGCTGCTATGCCACTGGTGAAACAGTTAGCATATGAACAGGCCAATAAGGCCTATAGGGATCCCATCAGGCCTTTTAAGAGTAAGCCTCTAGAAGTTTGGATGAAGATCTCCGGGGACATACAGGGTACCCCCTTAACCAATGAGGGGCTGGCCGCGGCTATTGTGCAATCACAAGGTCGCCCAGGCGGCAGAGGGTTGGAATGTGCTCCGGAATTTCTGGAGGGTGCTTTCAATGCGGCCAGCCAGGGCATTTTAAGCGAGATTGACCCCAACGAGGAAAGGCTGGACCTCAAGTCCAACTTTGCCCTAGATGCCGAAAGGGAAATCATTGGGCCAAAGATTGTCAATCCCGATGGGATGTAGAAGGCAGACCTCTTGCAGGATCTAACAGTGCTCAGCCAAAAAACGGGACTCAGGGCCCCTTGCCTCAGGGCCCTCAAATATATGGGGCAGTTCAAACCCCTCAACAATGGCCCAGCCTGCAGCAAGAGCCTCAGCATCAGAGGCGGGCCACACCCGTCGAGCCACTAGCGGAAGAGCAGGATTGGACATCCGTGCCACCACCAGACTCATATTAACCCCTGAGATGGGGGTGCAGGCAATAGATACTAATTTTAAGGGCCTCCTTCCTAAGAATACTGTTGGTCTCTTATTGGGGCACAGCTCTACCACCATGAAAGGCTTGGTGGTACACCCCGGTGTAATTGATCCTGATTATGAAGGGATAGTGAAAATAATGATTTCCTCCCTGAGGGGAATTGCTGCCGTCTCCCCTGGAGATCGGATTGCACAAATTCTGATTTTGCCCAGTCATCATAATAGATTTCCCTTGCTTGGACAGCAGCGGGGAAGCAAAGGCTTTGGCTCCACTGGAGATAGTGGGGTGTGGCTCTCCATGACTATGGAGAATCACCCTATGAATTCTTTGAGAGTGCAGGAAATTAAAATGTGGGAGTTACTTGATTCAGGAGCTGATAGAAGTATAATCAAAAAGGAAGATTGGCCAAAAGGGTGGGCCATTCAAGCATCAATGCAGACTTTTCGAGGCCTGGGCTTTGCCGAAGCCCCCAACTGTAGTGCTAGCTTCCTTAACTGGCAAGATGAAAAGGGACATTCAGGAACTTTCCAGCCATTTGTACTTTCACTTCCGGTAACTCTGTGGGGGCGAGATGGCATGGCTAGCACGGGACTGAGGTCAGTCACTGAAGATAGATAGAGCTCACAGAGTCAGAATATCATGAAGAACATGCAGTGGCAACCAGGCAAAGGTTTGGGTAGGATCAATGAAGGTAGAGTTTCCCCTATTAAATTAGAAAGTAATGAAGGCAGAAGGGGGCTGGGTTTTTCTTAGGGACCACTGAACAAATTGCTATAAAATGGAAAATGGATAAGCCGGTATGGGTCCCTCAGTGGCCCCTCCCTAAAATAAAGTTACAAGCGGCCCATGCCTTAGTAAAGGAACAGTTAGATGCTGGACATGTGAAGGAATCCATTTCTCCCTGGAATGCTCCCATCTTTGTAAGTAAGAAGAAATCAGGCAAATGGCGCCTGTTGCGTGATTTGAGAGCAGTAAATGCTCAGATGGAAATTATGGGAGCTGTACAGCTGGGACTCCCTATGATTTCAGCTTTGCCCAAGGATTGGAAAACCATTATTATAGATATTAAAGATTGTTTCTTTACTATTCCCCTGAATGTGAAGGATACGTCTCGGTTTACTTTCACTTTGCCAGCTATTAATCATGCAGGTCCAGATAAAAGATATGAATGGGTGGTTCTGCCTCAGGGATGGCTAATAGTCCCACCTTATGTCAGATGTATGTAGATAAAGCATTACAGCCTATTAGACGAAAGTTTCCTAAAATTCAATTATATCACTATATGGATGATATTCTTTTATGCAGATCAACAACTTCCACAGTGGATCTGGCCTTTTTGGAGTGCAGAAGCAATTGGAATCCTGGAAGTTGGTTATTGCTCCAGAAAAAAATCCAGAGAGGGGATGTGAAAAAATATTTGGGGACCAAATTGATTGACACCATGGTAGAACCTCTAAAGTTCAAATTTCGGATGGATTCCTTGCGGACTCTTAATGAGTTTCAAAAATTGTTGGGAGATGTTAATTGGACACGCCCCTATTGCAAATTGACTAATGAAGAATTGAAGCCCTTGTTTGATATCCTAAAAGGGGATTCCGATTTGAATTCACCTCATGCATTAACCAGTGAAGCTAGAGAATGTTTGAAATTGTTACAAGATAGATTGTCTATCGCCTAGGTAGATCATGTTGATCCCTCCAGGCCCATTCTTCTGTGTATTTTGGCTATTGGTTGGTCGCCTACAGGTGTGATCTGGCGGCAAGGGCCCTTGTGCTGGATCTACTTACGCCATTCTCCAGCTAAGGTGCTTGCCTGGTATCCTGCAGCTGACCTTGAAAGGCTTACGCATGTGTGTGAGTGCCTTCGGGAAGCAGCCTGATGTTATTATTATACCTTATACATTGGCACAATTGGAAGTGTTAGCAGCCACTAATGATGATTGGGCAGTTCTACATTCTAGCTTTGAAGGCAAATTTGATAACCATTATCCTTCTCATCCCTGGCTACAGTTTGTAGCGCATAATCCAGTGACTTTCCCTAAATGGACACATGCTCAGCCAATTATTGGAGCAGTAAATATCTTTACAGACGGGTCTAAAGGCAGAGTAGGAGTAATTTATGAGAAACATCATATACACCTCGGACCTATCTGCTTCCCCATGCTTCCGCACAAGCTGTTGAGCTCTGTGCCGCTCTTCAGGTATTTAAGGAATATCGTGTGGCCTTTAATTTAATCTCTGATAACCAACATGTGGTCCAGGCAGTACAACGTCTCGAGACTGTGGGCGTGATTAATGTTAGCGCCACTGTCGATGCATTAATGGCTGAGATACAGACCCTGGTTTGGAACAGATCCAACCCATTTTGATTTATCCATGTTAGGGCACACTCAGGCTTACCAGGACCCATCTCTGAGGGAAATGCTGTGGCTGATTTTCATACTAGAACGGTGTTTGCCTTTTTAAATGAGACACTAGTCCAAATGGCCGCTGCCTACCATCAAAATTTTCATGTCAATGCAACTACCTTAAGATTAAAGTTTCTGTTACTCAGGAGCAAGCCAGAGAAATTGTCCTAAAGTGAAAGCGTTGTGTCTCCCTGCTACCTCAAATGTCCATCAGTGTGAACCCCAGAGGCTTGAAGCTGGGGCACATCTGACAGATGGATGTAACCTATATGCCTGAATTTGGAAGGTTAAAATTCGTCCACGTTAGTGTGGACACTTGCTCTGGTGTGATTTTTGCATCTGCCCATGTGGGTGAGAAGGCTCCTGATGTGATTGCACATTGCCTCCAGGCTTTTACTGCTTGGGGAATGCCCAAAGTGTATAAGACTGATAATGGCCCGGCGTACACATCAGCCCACTTCTGGGCCTTTTGTGCCACCATGGGCATCATCCTCCAACATGGATTGCACTATAGCCCACAAGGCCAGGACATTGTGGAACGGGCCAATACTACCCTGAAAATATCTTTAATAAAACAAAAAGTGGGAATAGGGACTCAGTTCAAATCCCCCCAAGGAAAAACTTAATATATCTCTTTTTATACTTAATTTTTAAAATTTGGATGTGCATGGGATGTCTGCAGTAGAGTGGCATTGCTCACCGAGCCGGGGGAGGAATGTCTCAGTGCTGTGGAAGGATGTGCTCTCGGGACAGTGGAGAGGTCCAGATCCCGTTTTGGTATGGTCCCGAGGAGCTGTTTGTATGTTCCCACAGGAGGCGAATAATCCGGTGTGGGTTCCTGAACAATTAACATGTCCGTGGAAAGGTGAGTCCTCCAAACGAGATGGGGGCCCTCTGCCAGTGGATGGTGGCAAGTTGTCTGATGATTCTGGGACCACCCAAGATGAAGACCCTTCGAGCTGCCATTGTGACTGTGAACAACACCTGAGTCGAGTTGGCCACAGCAGAGCAATTCCTGGATATCATCAAGGGGGCGGCAGGGTTTTTAAAGCAGTGGGGAGGTATGGCCTTTTGGGCATTTTTGCTGACTGAAACATGTGGAGGAATGATTTGGTGAATGATACACATGCGTAAACGACACGCCAGGGATAAGCAAGCCATTGTGCAAGCCATGGCTGCCATTCAAGTAGGTGCCTCTCCTCAAATATGGCTAGGAATGCTGGATCAGTAATCAGTGACAGGTAAGTGCACTTACCAACCTAAGACAGGGTAACGAAAGTGAGTTCGTTATCCCAATGACGGGTAAGGAAGTTACATGGATGGGGACAACCTAAGACAGATGCGATCCCTTCCTCTGTTGGCCATTTTAATAAAACAAAAAGGGGGAGCTGTAGGGAGCAGGCATTCTTAGATGCCAAGATGGTACCCTGGCTCTCTGCCTAGCCCCGTGACACCTCAGCTCATTGCTGGCCCAGCACAGGCATACAACAGAGGTATGCCTCCTTAGGTGTGCAGCCTTATCTCACCCCTCGTGGCCATCTGCTGTGGCACATAGCGTGGTTGAGTGTGATTGGTTGAAAGGATCGGACGTCAGCAGCCCTTGTGTATATATTGAGCTGGCCTGATTAAAAAGTGGAAGCTGCTTCACCCGAACCTGGTGTATACGTTGTCCTTGTCTCTGCTGGCCAGAGACATTGGGGCAGTATAGCTCAGTGATGTTGAGTTTGCTTAACATCTGTGATGCCCCAAGTTCCATTCCCAGGAGCAAACCACATACATGCACACAAAAAAATCTCTTCTTTCATTAAAGATAACATGAGCACTGGTTCTTGGGAGTAAGTCATAGACATCTTTGTTGGCCATTATTCATCTTATGATATGAAGGATTTACAGAGAATGAGTAGAAAGCTATGAAACTCAGGAAAGAGAGAGAGAGAGAGAGTGAGAGAGAGAGAGATAATATCAAATGAAAAGTGTAGTAGAACATTCCAATAAATTTGAGGTATACCACCAAAAAGGTATACTGATGACAAGGCAAAAGCAAACCATGAAATGATGGTCACCTGCCATGGCTTGTGGCTCTGGGATTGACCTGACTGGGGCGCCAGGAATGAAGGTCTTCATTAGTGCACACCGCACACTTTACTGACTCACCTCTCCAGCCCCTACATTCATTGCCTTGATTTCCAGAACTTCATCCCAGAAAGGGGACTTGTCCCAGGTTCCATGGCCATCAGTGAACTCTATCCTGCCTTGTCTTGTGATGCACCTACCACACACTACCATGTACATGCAAGGCTTGGTAACACGGAAAGGGGACACACATTGTCTTAGCCATGGTTGCTGTGACTGTTATAAAATACCATGACCAAAAGCAAGTTGGAAGGAGAGGGCTTATTCGTCTTACATACCCACTTCATCATTAAAGGAAATCTAGACAGAAACTCAAACAGAGCAGGAACCTGGAAGCAAAGCTGATGGAGGAGTGCTGCTTACTGGCTTTCTTATAGAACCCAGCCTAGAGGTGGCACCACCCACAATAGGCCCTCCCTGTTGATCACTAATTAAGAAAATCCCTTGCAGGCTTGCCTACAACTGGATCTTATGGAGGCATTTTCTCTGTTGAGGGTCCCTTCTCTCAGCGGACTATAGATTGTGCCAAGTTGACACAAAACTAGTCAGAGCACTCACCTTCTTTGTCAGACCGAGGCTAACTTTAAAGAATGATGTCTTGTGTGGGTTTAAGTGTTTTGCCTGCGTGTATTTAAGTTCACCATGGACATCCCTGGTGCCCACAGAGGTTGGAAGGGTGTCTGCAGTTATGAATAGTTGTGAGCTGCCATGTGGGTGCTGGGAACCAAATCCAGGTCCCTTGCAAGAGCTGTCAACTGCTAAGTGAATTCTCTGGTCCCAGGCTTAGAATACTTAATATGCTGCTCTTGAAGGCAGGAAAAAAATCCAGTTTATGGCCCCAAACTAGACTGACACAGTTATACATCTAATTGCCCTTTGGTTTTTCTCTTTTGAGGTAGATTATTTTGTCTTTAGATTTATTGTTTTTCAGAGTCTCAGTGCCACAGCACAGGTGACTGTTAATTTTCTTCCTTTTAGAAGCAGGTGGAGTTAAGAGAAGAGCGCCAGCACAAAAGGTAGTTAGTGGTTAAAACATACAGGGAACTAATTCATTACAGTTGTGTTTTGACATGTAAGTGGATTTCAGTGCTTCCTGGGAGAGCATGCCCTCTGGAAATGGAAGGTACAGAGCCACTCGAGAGTTTGATGACAGTGACACACGTAAGTGCTCTTGACATATCAGTGAATAATTGAAGCCGTCTAAGTGATACAGAGAAGCAGACTTACAGTTGTTACACCATATGTATTATATGTTATATATATTTCTTTATTATCGGGCATTTGGTTATTCCTAAAAACATGGCACTTTTAGAGGGTGATCCAGGAGGATCATGAATTTGAGGCTAGCCTGGGCTATGTATGAGACGCTGGGGTCTGGGTACATAGCCGAGTGCTAGGTTGCTTTCCTTGCAATATGATCATGCTATGTGCAAGATCTCTGGTTCAGTCCCCAGTACTATAAGACAAACAGAAAACAGCTTTATGGAAGTATAATTAACATACAATTACCCACACCTACTTAAAGTACAAAAGTTGATAAATTTTGGCATATGGAGCTATTAGTACAATCAAGACAATGAATGTAGAGGCTGGAGAGGTGAGTCAGTAAAGTGTGTGCTGTGCACTTATGAAGACCTTCATTCCTGGAGCCCCAGTCAGGTCAATCCCAGAGTCACATGCCATGGCAGGTGACCATCATTTCATGGTTTGCTTTTGTCTTGTCATTGGAGTGTGTGTGTGTGTGTGTGTAGATAATGGAATGAAGAAAGTAAATTGTACCCTACTTTTTAAAAAAATAGTTTAAAAAAATCATTTCAAAGGAACCATGCCAAATGCAAAAATATATCAAATAACAGAACTATCTTTTGAAATAATTGTATAGTTTTTTACTCAATCACTAAGTTGAGCTTATAGCTGGAGAATTTTAAAACTCATTATACTATGGACACAGTTTATCTGACCTTGATCCTACTTAGATTTCAAGTAGCAGTTCAACAATTCCCCTTTAAGCTTCACTTTGGGTAATTTTGCCTGTACACGCATATTAGTTTGGACTGCTTGTAAGTTGCCCTATGGCACGTGCTTGACAGCTGGTGTGGCTTGACCTGGCCTCTGATTTTAGTGATTTCAGTCTTCCTGGGCTGCTCTGCTGCTTTGGGGGCTGTGTAATGCAGAGCATCACAGTAGGGAGCTGCCCCCCCCCCAGGATGGCTGGAAAGCAAAGACAACAAAAGGAAGAGGCAGGCTCCCTATGCTGTCATCAGAGGCAAACACAGGAGCCACATATTCCTTCCATTAGCCACTCCCTCCTAAAGACAGCATGGCTTCCCAGTGGCACCACAGGTTGAAGAACAAGCCTTTAGCATAAGGGTTTCCGAGGTTCATTCCAGAGCCAAACCTTAAGGTATGGCTCTGAAGGTGTCTTTGATGCTAATTTGAAATCTTCTATGTAAATCTCTGCTTGCTAAGTCACCGTACACTGTGCACTAATATAACTGGCTGCTGAAAAGATCACGTGACTACTGGTGCATGCTTTGGGCTCGGTCTGACTCGAGCAACAGGGAATGAAGAAGTGACAGACACAAGTCACGTAAAGCTGAGATTGGGTGATCCGTGTCACAGATGGAGTCTGCCAGCAGCAGCCCAGAAAACCTGCCAACTTATCCTGTGCAACAGAAACAAGGAGAAGGGTTAGCTGATCTCTGGAGGGGGTCTTGTTAGGGGAGAAGTCATAAGCTGCATTCATTAGGAGGAAGCTGTGGTCAGCACTTTCTGTACATTCTGGTTTTAGCTGAAGGTCTACTGTTCATCAACATCCACATTTGGCCCTGGGAGAGTTCTCGTCATTCCATTGAGCCTGACCACAGGAAGGCCTTGCCATCCCCAGGTGTCCGAGGCATCAGTGGCCTTGCATGGTCTTGCTCATGTCAAGTGTGCATATTTGCTCAGGACTTCACTCACTCCCCCCAACTACTTACTAGTCACCCCCAATAATATAACTATAGAATCTCAGGGGTAAGTTCAAAGTTAGTTACAAAAATAACTCATAGATTTTATTTCTATGTCACAAAAAAAGGGAATGAATATCAAGATGCCTGTGTTCAGTCCTTGATGAATATGCTACATGACTATAGATAATATCCTGATTTGTCTGTCATTTAAAGAGTCAATATGTCTCATCACGTATCTCAATGCGATTTATGGCCATGATTTTTATAGACTAAGTGGGAAACTCCTTTTGTTTTGTTTTTAAATCAATTTCACTGGAGCTGTGAGAAAGTAACAGAGCTTAAGGGGTGAAATGACACTCCAATATTAATATTAATTGAGTATTGTTAAAAAGAGTTTTTGAAAACATTAAGTGTATAACCTCGGCATTTATCCTGTCAGGGAAAAAAAGCTATTCACTTTAGTTCAGTGAAGGTCATCTCTGTTATATAAATAAGATGATATCACTTACAGATAATTCATAACAAACTCAATGCAGAAGTCATTCTGTTCATTTATACCTATGACCAAGAAGTTATCAGAACCACACTTGTACATTAACACAGTGCTCAGAGACATACAGCTAATAGCATCTTTTTTTTTTTTTTTCTACAAAGCGTACAGCACAGGTTTTGCCTATAAGTAAGTTCTAGCCCTGATAAATTTGGACCTTTAAAGCTCATTGTTGTAAACAACTGTTTTTCAATCCTCATATAGAATTCATTTTCTTTTCATCTTGTGATGATTCTGAAACCCTAACAAGAGAGATAATGACTATCAAGAAACAATATCTGTGTTTAATATCTTTGGAAAGCAGGCAGGTAGACATGCACGCACACATGCATTTACACATGTGCATGTGCACACACACACACACACACAGAGAAAGAGAGAGAGAGAGAGAGAGAGAGAGAGAGAGAGAGAGAGAGTTAACTGAATACCTGTTCTCTTAAATTTGAAAGGCTGTAAAAACGCTAAGGATACAGCAATAATGAAATGCTGACAGTCAGACTTAGTAAATATTTTAAGTGAACAAATGTTTGTAAATTTCAAACATGAAATATAACATCACAAAATGTAAAAGGAAGACTTGCTTATGGAATACAGCTTGAACTTAGGTGGGTTATTTCATACATCATGAAAACCCATGCTACTACAATAAATGCTATCCTTGATGGAAAATTAGTTCACCTCAGAAAAACCAGTCTTTTGCTAGAATCCCACCCTTTTCAGGCTGGGCATCTAGAGTTTAATAAGCTACTACTGATGGAGCCCCGACTCAATTGTGTTAGCTGTATGCCTCAGAGTCTCAGGTGTCCCTTTATCGTTTGGACTGTCTTCGAAGCAAAATATGCAGGGATTTGGAGATATTTATTCAAATATGACCAGAAGTTCATCTGAGCTCTGAGATATTCCAATAAGTAAGCTGTGGAATTTCTATTCATCTCTGAACATAAACAGTCACCTCTGCTCTTATTTCTACAAAGATTTGCTGAACTTATTATGTGCAACATGGCCTTTGGCTATAAACAAGACAAATTCTCTCCCTTAAAGGAGATGCCGCTGAACAAGTGATCCGCAAATATTTTCATCTCAAGTAACTAGTGATAAGGGTTTGCGCAAAAGGGAAGATTTTTGTGGCTTCCCTTTCACTAAACAATTTAGAATGTGCCTGCAAGTATTGAGCACTTACTAGATACGGACCAAGATAGGAAATTCTACCTTTGTCATTTTAAAAGCTATGCCAGGCATGTGCAAGTGAAAGTTTGAAATGAAGCAATCCATACTCAAATCCCTTTCAGTGAGACAGACACAAACACTAGCGGAGGAAACAGTAAGACACTTTTTGGAGTTATCAACTGTAGCTAGCATAGCCCAAGGCAGAAGAAAAGCATTGATATCTGAAAATTTTACTCTTTTTAAGAGACAGTTTTTATATCTACTGATCTAGTCTTAGCTTTCGCCTAATTATGCCAAAGAACAGCTTTCCTCAATTCAGGATGAATTCCATCATAAGTTTTAATATTTTCACTAGGGGGCTAATTTCTGGCCATTCCCTTGAGGACCAATGGCAAATAACCTTTAGTCCTGGCAACATAAAGACTTCAGTTTCTCAACACAATAGAATTAATTATATTAATCAGATTTGCCTTCTAATTTTAAAGAAATGTGAAAGTGGACAAAAATGTAACCACAAATAAAGCTGTGTGGTGGTACACACCTTTAACCCTTTAATTCAGTAGGCAGAGGCAGGTGGATCTCTGCGGGACCAGCCTGGTCTGCGAAGTTAGTCAAGGCTTTAGAGAAACCCTGTCTCAAAAACAAACAAACAAACAAACAAAAAACCATATAGATCAATAAGACTGGTAAAGAACACTAAATTACCCATCAAAATACTTCATTATAGAAAATCCCAAGTTCAAGGCCATCCTAGGATGCTAAATTCCAGGTTAGCCCAGGGTAGATTGAGACCTTATCTGGAGAAAGAAAAGTGTCAAAATATCTCCCGTAGGCTATAGCTATATATAGGTCATGTATAGACTATATATATAGCTATATAGGTTATAGATATTTATCTCCTATAAATGAAGGAGAAAGATTAGGAAAAGTATTAAATGTGAAAAAGAGTCTTACTGATGATGTAGCCCTGAGCTGGTTAAGCGGGGGGAGGGGGGGGATAGGAGGGAAACCCTTCACTGATGGGGGGGGGGGCTTTAGAAGGGAGAGAAATAATTCTAACTCGATCCCTGCCAGGGTTGCATTGTGTTCCTCTCTGTCTGTCCTTTCCCATCCTGACATCCCCATCCTGACTTGTCCTTGTACCTCAGCATGAGACTGAATTCAGATACAGAATATTTTAACAGATCAATAAGTTAAAACAAGGATGTTACAGAGTCCTAATCCATTCTGACTGGTGTCTTTGAAAGCTGAAGAAACCTGGCCCTATGGGGGACCCCCATAGACACAGACGCAGAGGAAAGACCAGTGAACATATGGGGACAAGACAGCTTTCTACAAGACCAGGAGAAGAAGGCAGCAAGCCCCCAGGCCTGCAGGCCACCTCCAACCCCCACCCTCATCTGTCTTCCAGCCTCCAGAACAATGAGAACAATTGAGATCTGTTGCCACAGAAAATACTGTGTCTTTTCAAGAAGATAGAAATGTGAACATTATTAGGCAGAAATGGAAAAACAAGAAATGACCCAAATAGAGCCTTTAGGAATAAAACATAAATACTGTGGAAAATCACTGTGAATGGGATTAACAGTGCCGAAGATATTGCAAATGAAAAAAAAAATGTGGACTTAAACTTTGGCAATCATTCACAAAAAATGGGCGGGGAGTGGACAGATGTGAAGAGTATCAGTAAACAGTGGGTGGGGCCAAGCTGCACAATCCGCAATTCCCCTTCACCCCTACAAAACAGTGTAAGCTGAAGAAGGAGCGGAAATTGTATTTAGAAAACAATAACCACAATTTGCTAAAGTTTATTTTAAAAAGTTTCTAAATTTGAGGAACCTAAACTGAGATTCAAGAAGCTCGCCAAACCCAAGCAGAAGACGTGAAGGGAAACCACAGAGAGGCGCGCGCTCTAGCTTGCTTGTCTGCTGCTGTGATAAACATCAGAGCCAGAAAGCAGCTTGGGGAGGGAAGGGCTTTTTCATCACATTCCGTTCATCATTGAGGAAGGTCAGCACAGAAGCTCAAGGCAGGAAACTGGAGGCAAGAACTGAAGCAGAAGCCATGGAGAAGTGCTGCGGACTGGCTTGTGCTGTCTTTCTTGTGCAGTTAAACTTTCTTCTACAGCCCAGGCCTACTTGCCCAGGACTGGCACCACCCACTGGGGGATAGGCCCTCCTATAAGCAATCAAGAAAACATTCCTCTTGAGATGGCTCTCTTCTGACTGTTGCTCAGGGTTGGCCAAGGACTCCCCAAACATTACAGGCCGTTGCTACTGCCCTTGGCTGCGCCACATGTACACTTCAGACACAAGATCCAGAGGCCCCTAAGATGGAACTGACCTGAATGCCTGACCCCAGAGGACGATTCTTCATGACCAGAAGGTGTAATGCCAGCCTCCAAAGGAAGGAACCAATCAGCAGCCCTAGCTGGCTGTGGCACCTAGGAACCACACCCACCAGGACACAATAACCCTCAGCATGTAGTAATCACATGAATACCTTGGTAGTAGACAGTGCCTCTCAGACTTAAGACCCATTCAACAAGAAGGAAGTCATGACTGGTATTGGAAACCTGGCCAACCACCCAGGGCTAGTGACATCATGGATCATGGAGGGGAACCAGCAACCACCACTTTACTAAACCAGCACAGTCCCTAACCCCTCATCAAGGAAACTTCTCTTTGCAACAGAAAGCATTACAGAAAACCACAAAGAATAAAAATGTAGAATGGTGGAGTCCAGGTCCAATAGATACATCTACAAAACTTGAACCTAAGGTTCAGGTATCACCGTGGAAGAGGTAAATGGAATTACTCTAAGAGCCAAAGAAATAGGGAGTTTACTGTGAGAAATACACATGGCGTAACACTAGTGACGTCAGAAGCAACATGCATAAAAATCTCACTGACTCAACTGCCTAGACATGACCTAAACAAGGACAATTACACTAGCCATGCTCAAGTGGACAAGGGAAAGCCCATTTTAACCCTATACAAAAAGATTTGCAGGCAACTAAGGACTGCTGCGTGTGGGAGCGATAGTCTTCCCGGGGAAGAGCACATCAGTTGGTTATCCAATATCAAATGATCAGCCATGAAAACATACATACAAGTAACATTGTACAGACTGAGCATGTGTGTGTGTGTGTGTGTGTGTGTGTGTGTGTGTGTTTCAAAGAGAGCAATGAGAGTAACAGTTTGGGGAAGGTGAAGGAGCAAATGCTGTAATTATAATCTCAAAAATTAATTAAGAAAGAGAAAAAGAGAGGGGGAGGGAGGGAGGGAGGAAGGAAGGAAGGAAGGAAGGAAGGAAGGAAGGAAGGAAGGAAGGAAGGAAGGAAGGAAGGAATTTCCCAACTAACATGGCCACAGGCCAATTTGAGCCAATTTGAGGTTCCCTCTGAGGTGACTGCAGGTTTGTGTGTCAAGTTGACAGCTGAAGCTAGCCCTGAGAGCATGCTATAACAAATGCACTAGAAATAAAATCATAGACATCACTGAAGAAAACAAGAATGTGGGAGATAGAAGAATAATAGGCTGTAACCAACACCACTTTCTGGGCAACCAGGACAACAGACATGGATTTTCCTTGGAGGCTGAACTGAGGGGTTTACCACACTTGGGTTCCGGTGGAGGCTACCTTCTGGCTACCACATGGCCTGCCTTCTAACTGTGCTCTCAGTATATACACAGAGAGACACGGGAGGGATGTAGTCCCCTTCCTTCAAGGCCACCAATCCTATACAATAAGAACCACAACCTCATGAGGTTTATTTAAGCCCAGTTACTATGCCAGAACTGCATCTCCAAACACAGACACATTGGCATTAGGACTTCACCACATAGTTTAGGTGGGCGTGGGGGAGGGCCAAGCTCGATTTAGCCCATGGGGAAAGCTGAGAAGCAGACATCTCATAAAACAATGAAGGGCATAATCTGGTGGGGTGGTGTTTTTAACATTTCATATACATAAAATTTGTGTGAATCTTTAATCATAAGTCTAGTACTATAAGGAATGAAAAGAAAGTCTGTTAGGCTAAAAAAATAAGTGATTCCACAGAAAAAATTTGGATCTTCTGAATAAATGTTATTGTTCTTTTAAATTTTTAAGTCTTTTTAAAATGCAACTGTTAAAAGTGACAAAGTGCTGTGGTGTTATAACACGTGCAGAATTGAAATGCGTGGCAGCTCTAGCACATGGGTGTGGTTTGGATGCAAAGATATGGCTGGTAGTTCTCAAGCACTCTGTACAGCGATGCCCTGTCTGGAAATAAGCTCTTGAGAGAAAGGTGCACTGCAAACCCCAAAGGAACCAGGAAGAAGGTCAAAAATTGCTCACTTTAGTGACACCAACGTGAAACTGGAATGGCAGAGGCTGCTAGCATGAGTTCGGCATAAACCGACCGTCTCGACAGTCTCTGTAGTACTAATGGGGGAGGGGTGAGCCTGTGAGTGTGGTCAAAACACATGGTATGCATGTGAAAATGTAATGACTGGCCCACCATGTCACTCAATGAACATAAACTGATGAAATCATAGAAACATAAGGAAAAGATCAAATTGGAACCTGAGGCACATCTGTGGAGGAGCAAGTTCTGCTCTCACAGAAGACCAGAACCTAAGTCCAGTCCTTTGCCGCTGCAGTACCCTCTTCTGATCTCCAAGGGCACCGGCACTCGTGTCCACATCTCCATGCAGAGGTACACATACATACACATAATTGGGGAAGAAATGGAGACAATAAAGCAATGAAACAAAAGAGTAAAAACCATACACAATGAATAGGAAGGAAACGAGCAAAAAATAGCACATACCAGATGAAGGAAAAAAACATTTAGCATATAACTTATTCACTCACAAATCAGTGGTCCTGATTATATAGGATTGATGTCCTTATAAGAAGAGAAGCAATTCTCTCTCTCCTCTCCCTTCCCCTCCCCTTTCCTTCCTTCCTTTTCCTCCCCTCCTCTCCTTCCCCTTTTCCTCCCCTCCCCTTCTCTCCTCTTTTCTCCAAGTGTGCATACTGAAGAAAGGTCACAGAAAGGCACAGCTGGAAGATGCCAGTTTGCTTGTATGCAACAGCAATAATGGTGCTCTGTTTTCTAAATCAACATAATCATTACCTTAGACTTCTTGGTTTAAAAGAATAGAAACCTATTTTCTAATAGGTCTGGGGTCCAGAATCCTAAAACCAAGAGTCAACAGAGACATGGTCCACAGAAGCCAAGAAAAGAATGACCTGCCTCTCCTGGCTTCCTATGTCCTGTGTGTACAGTTTGTGACCCCTCCCTCTGCCGTCTCTTCCATCTATGTAAGGTCACATGCACAGGACCCAGGTGTCCTGGTGAGACACTTCTTTAGGGCCTACTACTCAGCTCCCTCCTGAGGTCACCTGAGAAGGATGCTTCGAGGTTTAAACGAGATGGCTTTTCTGAAGCATCTGTTTGTGAAATATTTTTAAAATCTTAGTACTTTAGATAACTTTATTTATCCTTAATAACAACCTTGTAAAATAAGCATGATATCCTAATTTTATAAATTAACTTAAGAATTTAAAAGTTGAATCAAGATACTGGTGGTTTAAAAAAAACAATTAAAATTGACATTAAGAAAATAAAGCTTGGCTGGAGAGATGGCTCAGTGGTTAAGAGCACTGACTGCTCTTCCAGAGGTCCTGAGTTTAATTCCCAGCAACCACATGGTGGCTCACAACCATCTGTA
>NC_034609.1:4098588-4143465 GCF_900095145.1 Mus pahari
TGAGATATATACAATGAGATATATACAATGAGATATATACAATGAGATATATACAATGCCCTGGCTTTGAAGGCTCAATATTGAGTCAGTTCTTCCCAAAGCAATTTATAGAGTCAAGCGTCAATGCAATCTCAGTGGAAATGCAACGGATTCTTTAATAGAGATCGCTGAGCTAGTTTTAAAATATATACATATGAAGAAGCCAAACAACTGCTTAAAAATGAAAGGAAAGAAGGGATCAAATTGGATGACATCCAAATTACGAAGTTACAATAATCTGCTGGATGGTGGCAGCACACAGCTCTAAGCCCAGCACTTGAGAGGCAGAGGCAGGTGGAACTCTCTGACTTTGAGGCCAGCCTGGTCTACAGAGTGAGTTCCAGGACAGCTAGGGCTACACAGAGAAACCCTGTCTCAAACAACAACAAAAAGCTACAATAATCAAAGCTATGTAGGCTGGTACGGGCAGACCCATTGCTCAATAAATCAGAGAAGGAAAACCAGAAGCAAAATCGGATGCCAGTGGGTCACAACGTCTTTCTCCGGGATGTGCTGAGGGAAGAGTGCTGTTCATGTCATTTGGTACCGGAGTACTTGGATGTCTAACACAAATAAAATGTTACTTTCTTATAAGACTCCAAAATTAAGTCAGTTTAGATCATAGACCTTTCACTTAGAGTTGCAAGTCTAATAAATTTAGAAGCTTATGAAAGATAAAACTCCCAGGGAACCTGGACGAGTTGCTGATTCCTTGGATACAGCAATCCTAAGACAAAGAAAGAAAAGGCAAACTGAACTTCACTGAACTTACAATCACTCAATTCTCAAATTACTATTCAGAACAACAAAAATTCTCATGTATTGTTATTATATACACAAAAGGGCGAAGCCACATGTCTTAGTATTTCATTGCTGTGAAGAGACACCATGACCACAGCAACTCTTTTATTTTGGGGGGGAAGGGGGTTGTATTTTAGAAGGTGACAAGCCATCTACTTTATTTTTTATTTTTTATTTAATTAGATATTTTATTTATTTACATTTCAAATGTTATCCCCTTCCCAGTTTCCCCTCTGCAACCCCCTATCCCATCCCCCCTTATCCTGCTTCTATGAGGACCAAAGTAACTCTTATAGAAGAAAACATTTAATTGGAACTGGAGTACAGTTCAGAGATTTAATCCACTGCCATCATGGTGGCACACAGGGAGACATGGAGCTGGAGAAGGAGCTGAGTTCTATATCTTGATCGGCAGGCAGCAGAGACTGTGTGCCACACTGGGTGTAGCTTGAGCTCAGGAGACCTCAAAGCCCATCCCCGCAGTGACACACTTCTTCCCACAAGGCCACATCTACTTGAACAAGTCCACACCTCTTAATAGTGCCACTCCCTATGGGCTAATCAAACAGAAGTCTATGGGGACCATTTCTATTCAAGATACCATACCACACTGGAAAATAGGTTAACATTTTCTTGTAAAGTTAGATATACTCTTATCATGTGGCCAAAACAATTTATTTCTCTACATTTGCACAAGAGAACTTAAAATATGCATCATGCAGAGATTTAAGAATGCTGTATAGCAGCCGGGCGTGGTGGCACATGCCTTTAATCCCAGCACTTGGGAGGCAGAGGCAGGTGGATTTCTGAGTTCGAGGCCAGCCTGGTCTACAGAGTGAGTTCCAGGACAGCCAGGACTACACAGAGAAACCCTGTCTCGAAAAACCAAAAAAAAAAAAAAAAAAGAATGCTGTATAGCAGCAACTTTATTAGACAAAAACTGGAGATACCACATATGTCACCAACTGGACATGTTGTAGTATATCCACATAGTACTCATATATATGTGATGAACTGCAGATACACAAAACAATATGCATAAATCTTCAAAGACTGTATGAAATAAAAGCAGTGTAGCAGGGGCTATGCCCCACAAAGATATCCACTCCCCAAATCCTGAAATGTTTTGTTATGCTACACTAAATGGCAAAATGAACTTGTTAGTAAGGTAAAAATTTTGATAGATGAAAAGTCAAAAAAGGTATTTTTCAGATGTCATTAAGGTTCTTTAATGTAATAAGCATGTCCTGGATATTCAGGTGGACCCAGTTTAATCTCACGCACTGTGAAGAGAACAGCCACTCTCCCAGCTGGAGTCGGAGCCACAGGAGAAGGGGTCATTGTTTCTCTGTGGCTGTGATAAAGCGTTCTGACCAAAAGCAACTTGAGGAGGAAACGGTTTACTTGGTTTTCAAGTTGTAGTCATCCTCTAGGGGAGCCAGAGCAGGAACCTGGAGGCTGGACCAGGGCGGAGACAGTAGGATACTGTTTACGGGTTTGCTTTCCTAGGATTGGTCAGTTACCTTTCTTATGCACTCCAAGCCTACCTGCCTACTAAGGGCACCACCCACAGTGGACAGGGACTTCGCACTTCAACAATCGGGATTAGAGAATGTCTACAGACAAGTCTGATGGAGGCAATTCCTCAATTGAATTTCCCTCTTCCCCACTGACTCTAGTTTGTGTCAGGGTGACCAAAATGGGGAACCAAAATGATTCAAGGTGTCGGGTGGTTTGAGTAAGAATGACTCCCACAGGCTCATATTGTTTGAATGCTTGGTCCCCAGTTAGGGAAACAGTTTGGGAAGGATTAGGAGGAGTGGCCTTGTTGGAGGAAGTGTACCAATAGGGGTGGACTTTGAGTTTTCAGAAGCGAAGGCCACTTTCTCCCTGTCCCCTTCCCTACCCATTCTCCTCCCCTCCCCTCCCCCTCCCTGTCTCTGTCTCTCATTTTATAACTTATAGATCAGAGTAAATGTGTGTCTTCTAATCACACTTGTAACACATACACTTGCACACATGCACACAGGTAGAAATAAAAAATATTACAACGATGTCCTTTAAAAACCATGAAATGATTGTGGAGCACTGATGCTAATGTTACCCGTGGCTGTGTAGACAAGCACAGACGGACAGCCATGCCTGCACACACATTCGAGTGTGTGTAGAAAAATAGAACACCCCCCACCCCCACCCCTCACAACTCTTAGTTTGTGCTATTGACAGTGAGATGGGAGTTCATATGAAACACATGAGTTTGGTCTGTGGGGTCAACATGAGCCCACTACAGGTGATGCTCTTTCACATTAGAGAACAGCTCTGTTTGGTAAGTTTAAATGGAGTACCTCATTGTTAGGTTGAAACTCCTATAGTGGAGGAGTGGGGGACCCAAGCCTGGAGAGGCTAAAGCAGGAAGATTACCATGACTTTGTGGTCAAGCTGAACTACAGTTAGTCTCCGTCTCACAAACAACCCCTAGAGTTCTTAGGAGACTGCTAGGGACCAGTGGAAGACGAATACAGTAGAGTAATTTATTGTGTTTGTTCTACACAGATTCTACTCAACTCTGCCTCTGAGGTTCACTCGCTGATAGCTTTCCTTGCTTATTCCTCCATCCCATTGTGAAGATACAAGCAGTGTGGTGTCCTTTCATTAGCAATGTCAGGAGATTCAATCCCTAACAGGTCCTGTCTCCAGGAGACCCTCAGCCTGGGCCTATTCAATTAAGCACAGCAAAAACCCATATCAGGCTCTTTCTGATCCCAAGGACCTTTAGGACCACCCTACTGTTCCCAAAATCCTTGAGACCTCTCCATATAGCATATAGCATCATCCACTTTAATAACTGGATCAAGTTTGTGGATTAACCCGTCTCCTCATGCCCTATGCCTGTAAGGTGAGAACTGCGCATACACTGCCTATTTTCTGTTTGAGGGGACCAGGACTTAAATTCACACAGGGAGTAGATCTAGGTGTGACCCCACCCCCACCCCCAGGACCACACTTAACAAAGTCAGCCTTGGTGGCCAAACCGCAGAAATCTCCAGTGACCTGTGTGACGAGCAGCTGCACTTCTCTGTGTATGTGGGAATCCTTTGGTGGCTTGGTAAAGTTGGCTTGACAAGAGCAGGGAGCAGCTTGACTCAGTAGTCTGGTTGTAGCCACCTGCAGCCATACTAGCTGGGTTCCTGAGTGGAAGGCAGGAGCTGTATGGGAGAAAACGGCGAGAGAAATAATGGATGCTGAGACATGATTTTCTGTTTTAGGTTTCAAGGTTTTACTAAGAGTCTGCGCTTATAAAGAGGGGGAGGCCCATCCCCCGCCAATCCATTCTTGGTGCCTGTCCTACAGGTGCGGTGCGTGCGAGCCTGTAGGCGGTTCTGTAGGATGCTGTCTCTGGAATATCTCAAGAGTCTCTCAGAGCGTAGTGGTAGTGTCATGGAGAAGAGAAGCGGCAGGTGTAAAACAAAAGGGCCAACAATAGAGCCACTTGGGTCGAAGGTCCCACTCCAGGTGGTCTCAGGCTCAGGAGGGCAAGGGCAAAGTCAGCCTGTTTCAAGGCTGGGGGAGGGGACATCTGGTAGTTGAGGCTACTGTTGTGTTGGCAACCAGAGTTCTGACTGAATTCTAGAAGGCCTCACTGGTCAGTCTGGCAGGACAAAAGACTGTTGGAGGAGTGTCTCCTTTTGACCCTCTCCTGGTATCAGGTGGCCCCAGCAATCTGTACACTGTATCCAGATAAAGAAACAGAAGACTCCATTCCAAATGTCTTTCCAAAAGAGGCAGATGACCACCTGTTAAAGAATGTGTCACACAGTTATGATGGCCACTCACTCCCAGGGAAATGTCAGGGGAATAAAGGGTCATTCTGAAGCCTTTCTGGAATTTTGGCAACAGGAGGGGTAGATGACATGGGATCCTCCATGAACAGAACTGATGCATTTTTAAAACGAAGGAAAAAAAAAATCTGGGTGGCTAAATGGCTCAGCAGGCAAAGGGGATTGCCACAAAGTGTGAGGACCTGAGTTCAATCCCCAAGACCCGCATTGTAGAATTAAAAAACGCCTGTAAGTTGTCCTCTGACCTCTACATATGCTGTGGCATGTGCCCCTGCACAACCACACACACACACATTTTTTAAACAAAAAAAAGTAGAAAATAGTCAAGACTCAATTAAATTAACCAGGACTCCCATGTTCTTATACTTTTATATATCTTTGTATTATGAGGTGAGTGTGTGTGTGTGTGTGTGTGTGTGTGTTTGTGTATGTGTGTTTGTGCAGGGGTACATGCCATAGCACACATAGAGATCAGAGGACATGTATTCACAGATACATACAGACCTCTGTGCTTGCTCACGATTGTGGAGCAAATCACCTCTGCTGTTCCTCAGGGTCTCTCTACACTGATTTTTCATACAGGGTCTCTCTGTAGCCTGGGTCTTGCCATATAGACTCGGGTGCCTTAGCCAGTGAGCCCCAGGGATCTGCCTGTCTCTGCCTCTGCTGGAGTATGCCCTACCCTGGGTTTTATTTTTATGTGGCTCTGGAGGATTGAGCTCATGTCCATCACTCAGCCCACCCCACTGTCCTTACCCATGGTCCTTACATGAAATGGAGCACACTAAAGTCAGGTGTCATGACTGTAGGGCTGTGATGCAGGCCAATTCAAGGGACTTACACCAAAAGCTTGATAAAGTTTAGGACAGGAAAGGCTAACACCCCTGAGGGTGTCAGGGTCCTACTATTTTTCAGTGCTAAGCACTTTACAATAATTAGCTCATCTAACTCCACAGTAACCCTTCAAAGGAGACATTTCCACTGTACAAATAGGGAGCAAGGCTCAGAAAGATGCCGGGTCTTAGCCAAGGTCACACAAGCCCCCAGGCCTCAGGACAATGCCTGGAGACAGTCAACACTCCCCCCACCATTCTGCAAATCAGAATGCTGTCCCTGGGAGATGTGACTGTTTTACCCAGTCACCGGCATTAAAGACAAATTACTCATTAGCTGAGAGGTGTATCATAGTAACAAACAGGGGGTTTATTTCCAAATAACTCAAAACCAATGTTTCGAGAATACTCTCATGATATTTTTCTTATCTATCTAATATTTTTCTTTAAATTGATAATTTTCATTCTCACCCCTTCCTAAGTTTTAATATTCGTGGAAATCATAGATTTTATGTGTTTGCATTTCCCAATGGATATTAAACACGTGTAACTATTAGATCCATCTGATTCCACACTGTCTCTTGTTTAAGTTGTTTGAGATTTTAAAATTTTATTTATAAGCAGAGAGAATGAAATTGTCTCCTAGAACTGCCCCAACATAGTTTGACTACGAAATGTCCACTGTAGGCTTGTGTTTTAAATGCTCTTTGCAGCTGGTGGCTATGGCGGGAGGTCGCGGGCCCGTAAGAGGTAGGGCTGGCTGGCAGAAGTGGGAGAATGGAAGGGAAAAGGGAAGAAAAGGACATCATGGCTGGAGATAAGGTGGAGGGGAAAGCTTATTGTAAGATGTGTGGGAGAACATAGCCAGAGGCAGTCACATCTGGAGAGGCCAGAGTGGACAGGTCCAGGCTGAGCTGGGAGAGGAGGAGGAGGGGGAGGGAAGAGAGGGGAACCAGGATCTGGAAGGCCAAAGGTACAAAAGGGCTGGGTGACCAAATGTCTGCATTATATAGGCAAGAGCCTGTGGGGGAGGGGCAGCCCAGTTCCTGGGCCAGAAAGTCCAGGGTAGAAGGAAAGGTTTGCCGGATAGGAAGCAAAGGATGCTGGGAGAACCTAGGAAGCGGAGGATGCTGGGAGAACCTAGGGAGGGAAGGATGCTGGGAGAACCTGGAGCCAGGTCCACCTTGATATGTTAAATAGGCACCTCAGCCATTTGTCCCTGGCTTGAGCTAACAGTAGGCAGGCCCCAATTCCTGCCATGCTCTGCATCTTTTCTGCTGTGGTGTGAACAGCTTCTACCACACACCGCCACAGCCTGGAACTGAAGTGGTCTGCCATATTCCCCCATCACCACAAGACAAGCCCTCTGAATCTGGGAGCCGTTCCTTCCTTGGCTTATCTGTCAGGTCTTGTGGTCATCATAATGCAAAGTAACTGATGCAACTTGTGTTAAAGGACACCAATCCCTGCCCCCTTGCTTTTACTTTTTCATTAGGCCTCTGGGGCCAAGCAAACAAACAACAATGCCTGTGGGGCCTAAGGGCCTGCTCCCTTCCCATCTCTTCCTTCTGCCATCCTTACTCAGGATCCTCACCTCATCCACAGCCTCCTCCATCTCCTGCATCTCCTCCATCTCCTGCAATCCACGCAGGGTCACACTCTGCACCAGTATAAAGCTCCTTCCTCAGCTACACCATCTGCTTTCCCAATGAACCATTTTTTTTTTTCAGCAGACGATATGATGTTCCTAGCTTGTAAAGGTCTTGTGAGTAAATGCAACATTCTCTCAGGTAAGACGCATGCACATGAACACGGTCCTTCTAGAGGCCGTAACTCACCACGACGCTGGAAGTCTGTTTCGAAGCCTGAGTTGAGACCACCTCAGTGTCTCTCAGAGTAGCAGATGAAGCGTGTGACTTTCTGTGCTCACTCGGATCCTTTCTCCTCCAGTCCCCTGAGACCCTCAAAGAACATGGCTGAGTAAGGAACTTGAGCCCCCTGGGTTGGTGGATGACTAGTTTGGATCACTCTGCCACAAAGATTCCTGTTTTAGATAGGTCTGTCTCCAGTCACCACACTCAGAGATAGCATGCCGTCATGGGAAAACTCATCATTTCGTTCAGTGTTCCACAACAGGCCAGATAAGTGACAAAAAGTTCTAAAAACATCTTCCCAGTACTACATTCCCTGAATATGTAAAAATTATGTGTAAATACAAATTGTCATTGAACAATAAAAACACAATAACGCCTCCTTGTCTAGCCTCAGTGGGAGATGATGCACCTAGTCCTGCAGTGACTTAACATCCCAGGGGTCACGGTAGGGAGTTGGGGGCATGATGTGGGGGAGGGGCCCTCCCCCTTCTCCTCTGAGACATAGGGGAGGATCTAAGTGAGGGAGCACCAGGAGGAGATGAGTCCTGATATTGGAGTGCAAAGTGAATAAATAAACAAATTTTTAAAAACACACTATAAATGTCCCTAGTTTTGTTAGGATAAGAACATAATCTCTTCACTCCTGGGGATTTTGTGGACCCTGACATAATGCTTGAAGATTAGAGGAACAGAATTCTTTCTTTCAGTATGTGTCCTTCTAGAATAGTCTCTGAGGATCAAAACTATTTCATTCTTATAATAAAAACAAAAAGCCTTAATAAAACAGTGTTGAAGAAGATGTAAAATATCTGACACAGTTGGGAAAGCCATGGCACAGAGCTGTGTTCCTGGTCTTGCAGTCTCTGATCTTGCTTTTTGTGTCTCAGGGGCCGCACAGCTGCCTCCACACCTCGTGGAGGAACTGCTGGTATGCACTTTGTCTTCTCCCCAAGGCCCGACTATTCCACACGACCTTTTTTTTTCCAGCAAAGAAACAATATGGACAAGGGACAAGAGAGGACTGACTAAGCGACAAGAGAGGGCTGACCAAGGGACAAGAGAGGGCTGACCAAAGGAGCTGGGATCAGTTCACAACATTTGACTCTTTCTTGGCATTAGAGACAGGACCAGCCTTTTAACTATTAAGAGTAGCAGGGTTCTCCTGTTCCGGGGACATATGGCGTGCTGAGTGGCTGTGTTCAGGGATCCTCTTTGTTACCAAGAGACAGCTCCAGGCATTTGGACTACCATCTTCTCATCCAGCTAGAAGTGGGTGATCAGGGAATAATAGAACTTTACTCAAGAAATTCTCAGTAAACTAAGCGTGAGAGTGCCCACTCTCCACAACTGTGGGGTTCACTGTCTCCACTCAAGGACCAACTGAGAGAAATATCAGGAAAACACGGGGTTTTAACTCTTGAATTTTTTCCTACACTAAACTGATTGAAGTGTAAATCACATTTGAAGCACGTGGGAATTTACAGACCATGGTCACATTCTTCTTGAAGATCACTGAGAAAAGTCTTTTGTGTGTGTGTGTGTGTGTGTGTGTGTGTGTGTGTGTGCTGTTCTTTTCTCTAAGGAGATACTACTCACAATTTGAAGCTTCAATAGATACAGGTTTTCAACATATTAGATTAATAAGGAACAATCCAGGCAGATTTCTTTTTAAAATATTTATTTATTTAGTGGTGTGTGTGTGTAATGTATATGGTGCGTATGTGCATGTGTGATGTATATGGTGTGTGTGTATGTGTGTGGTGTACATGGTATGTGTATGTGTGTAGTGTATATGGTGTGTGTATGTGTACGATATATATGGTATGTATATGTTGTGTGGTGTGTCCATCTATATGCTGCATACAATGTGTGTGTGTGTGTGTGTGTGTGTGTGTGTGCCTGTGCTTGTATGTGTAGTGTGTGTGCTGTGGTGTGTGTGTGAGAGATGACTATATGAGTGTGGGCACATGTGGAGCCATAGCCCTTGCATGGAGCCAGGGGACAAATTTCAGGAATCTTTTCTTTCCTTGCCCATGAGTTTTGAGGGCATCAAACCTGTGTGGCAAGTGTTTTTTACCAGCTAAGCCATCTTGTTGACCCTCAACCCAAATTATTTTTTTTTCTTTTATGGTGTGTGTATGTGTACATGTGTGCATGTACTCATGCATATGTGTCATGGCACACATATGGACACCAGAGGATTCCTTGGGGAGTTGCTTTTCCCCTTGCACCATGTGGTCTCTGGCTAGTAAGTCAGCAGGCTCAATGCAGAACACCCTTACCCACTGAGCCTTCTCGCCAGCCTTCAATCTATTACAAGAGCCAAAAGTAGGCGCAGTTCTTTCCCCAAAGCAGTTTATAGCCTGAAGTACAGTGTGAGCATTATTTGCTATCAACAGGGAACTTCTGGGTAGCAGATCTCTCCAGACCCTGGAGAGTGAACACCTTCTCCTTGTCCTCTTCTCACGTGATGGTGCTGGTGTCTCTCAGAGCCTGGGTTCTATGCACCACAGTGGATACTGAAGTAAGATAAATAAACACATGCTATTCATCCCCTCAGGAAGTTCCTCAGACCTAGGGACCAAGTGCCACCCTGACTGACCTTGCATGAATAATGCTATTAAGCAACCTAGGGTATAGTAGAACCAAGTGGGGATTCAAAGGTGTGGAGATGTGATTCAGGCATCTCTGTCTCTCAGAAAGGGCTGCTGTCTCCTGGCCCTGTCTCTACAGAGATAGCACAATTTGCTTTCCACCAGCACTGCCTGCAATAAACAAAGCATGAAGCTTCTCTTGAGGCCAAAGTCTAGGTCTGAACAAAGGGAAACGTTGCTAGTGTACAGACACTACAATATGGATCTATTTCCCCTAAAGTCCCTCAACTCAAGCCCACTATTCTCCTATGTTCCCTAGGGTCCCTAGAAGCAAGAAATGAGAGGTATTTCTGTGATCCCAGTTTAGTTACTAGGCTAGTCCTCAGCAAAACTAGGTCTGGAGATAGCTCTCCCTAGTTGGGTCTGCCTCAGAGTTGTGTTTCTCAAAGGATGAATTACTTGGGGACACTTATTATAAATGAAAACCAGCTGGTGTGGTGGCCCATGCCTTTAATTCCAGCACTTTGAAGACAGAGGAAAGGGAACTCTGTGAGTTCAAGGCCAGTCTGGTCTACAGAGGGAGTTCTGGGCCAACTAGGATAACATAGTGAGATCCTATCTTTAAAAAGATTTTTTTTTCTAAGAAATAGAAGTAAAGATTCCAGGGTAGAGAGATGTCTCAACAGGAAAAGGTGCTTTCTGCCAAACTTGATGACTTAAGTTTGATCCCTGGGACATTCATGATAGAAGGAGTAGCCAACTTCCTCAAGTTGTTGTGAAACACACAATGCAGAACACACTGCTGACCCCCATACTCCACCCCCACCAAAATAAACAAAATGTAATAAAAATTAAAAACTAACTGAGCAGTGGTGGCAAATGCCTTTAATCCCAGCACTTGGAAGGCAGAGGCAGGCGGATCTCTGAGTTCGAGGCCAGCCTGGTCTACAGAGTGAGTTCCAGGACAGCCAGGGCTACAAAAAGAAACTCTGCTTTCAAAAGCAAAGTTAAAAATAAAGATGTCTGAACACACTCAAATATGTTCCTTCAGAATATCTAGGAGCAAGGCCTGGACCCTTCAAGCTTATGGTTAAAGTTGGTCATTGTTCAGCATACTGGGTTCTGGGGACAGTCCACTAAAACAAGAAGTCTGAAGAAACCGATTTGAGCCAAAGGAATTTATAAACAGTGTAAAGGCATATGGGGAAAGGTTTTGACAGAGTCTAGTGCCAATCATTTAGAGAGAGTTATGGGAATTCACTAACTGGAGTTAGACTCACCCCAGGAAGTATTCAATAAGCAACTCATTCCATTGTAACTTCCTAAGGGGGAAGCATCAATTACATTTCAGTATGAACTAATATTCTTATTCTTAGCATCATTTTCTTTCAACAAGAAAATGAACTTAATATTTAAGGGAACCAGTTTAAAAAAAAAAAAAAAGGAACATAAGCATATGAGACTTTTTCCACCCTGGGGCGACAAAGAGTGAACTAACTTCAAGTGAAAGTACAACAGTGACTTATCACTGCCTCAGGAAGCAAGGGAATTGTGTGGGGGTGATGGGCTGACATGATGGCCCCAAGGCCCTTTGATGAGATGGTCTCAGAAAGCCTCTGTGACCCAGTGACATTTCAGCTTAGTCTTGACCCCACAGCATAAAGAAGCAGGGGGCCTTAGGAGCAAGACTGAGATTTCTCTAAAGAGCAGACATTCTGTGTTAAGACTCAGCATCGGTGCCAGCAAAGAAGGTTGAGACACCAGTGTTGTGCACATTGTGAATTTCCAGTCTCCCCACTTGCAGGCTGCCCTTCCTCCTATTACATATCCATCTCATACGTGCACATAAGTGCACATGTATGCACACCCATACACACACTGCTAACGTCCTTTCTTTATGCTGTACATGGCATAAGTCATGTATGTTCTGTGTTATTTAATAAATCAATAATGCGAAAATCCTCTGTCATAATTGACAAGTCCTGAGATGTATTTTGTTGTGTTTTTTTTTTTTTTTCCAGTCCTGGTTCTTTTTCTCTGGAGAACCTTGAATGACTCATTATCTTGAATGCTTTTTCCTGTTAGAGAAGAGGTGGGGGAGAGGATAAGGCTGAGGCTCTGGGAAGAGGAGAGAGAGCATCCAGGAACTTCTCACTGCCTCAGATGAGGAGGGCACTCAAGGTGCTGGCTGGCAGGGAGCTGGAGTCCTTAAGTGGAGGGTGATTGTTTTGTTTCCAGGAGAACCGTGCTGTGCCCTGCAGTGCTCTGTCCCGTGCCCCGCGTGTGCTCTGTCCATACTTCAACAGACTTTTCTTAGCATCTACCATTGGAAGAACTTAGGGGGTGATGGGCAGCAGGGTAGTAGATTGCTACACTGGACTTGGCTATTGGAAACCTAAAGTGGTCACTCTCTCAGCTATATCCCTGCACGGACTCCACGCCCACACTCCTTCCTAAGATTGATTTTTTCCCTCTACAGAACTGGAGTTTCCTTACTGAAGACAGACATGGATACATATACACATGAATACAAATGGACAGACACACAAACACAAAGACACATACACAGAAATATATACATGCACACAAATACCCCATACACAGAGACATATATAAAGAAAGACACACACAAACATACCAACAAAGACAGACAGATACACACACACACACACACACACACACACACGGGGGGGTGGGGTGGGGACTCACACATACATAGACAAACCGACACAGAGAAACAGGCAGGCAGACAGACAGACACACACAGAGACACACTCACAGACACACACACACACACACACACACACACACACAAAAGGTGATGTCTGGCCAAATCTACTTCATAGTAGCTTACAGTGGAGGAAAGGGGCAAAGGTCACTTGAAGAGCCTGTGATAAAGTCTCTGAGTAGATCTGTTCACAAACGAGAATCTTCCCACTACTTATCCAGTCCTATGTACTCCAACAGCAGAGCCCACTACGGTGTGGATCTTAATGCCCTGGTGCTGCTCCCTTCCCCCAGAGGCGGTCAGGCCCAGTGGCGATCTTGAAGTCAGTAGGGACATGTTCTCAGAGGATCAGGACTCCACTGTCACATACCTAGTTTCTTCCTTCCAGCAATGAGATAAGTGGTTTTGCTATCGGGGGGCGTCTGCCATGATATGCTGTCTTACCATCCTCCCCCAAACAACAGAGACAATAAATAGATCATGGGCTGAACACTCCAAGCTCAAGACTGCCAGAGCAAGTCTTTTCTTTTTGCAGGGTGGCTGATTCTGTCACTTGCCAACAGTGTTGGTAAGTGGATGCGCTGTCTCCAAATGAATTGACCTAGAGAGGATCGGTGCTTTGTAGTGTACGTTTATATAGCATACTGTTTCATTTACCCACTCATCTATGCTGGATAAGACATTTATTCGTGCTGGGCAGTGGTGGCACATGCCTTTAATCCCAGCACTCAGGAGGCAGAGGCAGGTGGATTTCTGAGTTGGAGGCCAGCCTGGTCTACAAAGTGAGTTCCAGGACAGCCAGGGCTACACAGAGAAACCCTGTCTCGAAACCCCACCACCACCACCAAAAGACATTTATTCGTGTTTGCAGCAAACTGAGTATTACTCAGCCACTCATGCACACTCATATAGAAAAGATGTTTCATTCTAGAATTCTCTTTTTAAAAGTGGAATTGTGGAGAATTTTCCATCTATGGAAATATTCCCCATTTTGTTATTTATAATAATTTAAAAATTGGGAAGAAGAGTTCCAGGTATGATGGTAGAGCAGAAGCTGCCACCTTATGACCTGACCTGATGAAATAGAAGAATCAGAACAGGGAACCAGACTCTTTCTCTTGGGAGGAAGAGCTAGAGAAGAACAATGAGCCCAGAGGAGCGCTTCTCTGGGGAGAAAGCTTTCAGCTGGTGACCAGTCATGCCACTCTGCTCTTGCTGGCCAAGCCCAGCAGCTATGCTGGGCCCACAAGAAAAGCCAGAGAGGCACCGGCCAGGGTGCAGATGTAACCAGAGGTGGGCCCATCAAGGACAGAAAGACGGCAGGGCAGTGGAGGCTGTGGGGACAGAAATAACATGTGGTAGGAGGATCTAAAGCTGAGACTTTCCACAAATGCTCTCAACTGCACAGCCTAAGAAGGAGCCGTCCTTGACAAGGCCTTGGTGAGTGACAGCATGGAAACACAGGAAGTGCTCTGCAAATCTCCCAGATGGACATGAGAACATCCTGTGTGTGGGTAGAAAGCCCTCAGACACAAGTGGGTGGGCCTTCCATCCCCCATCCTGTCCTCAGTCACAGAGAGCCCCACAGCAAAGGATGACCCCAAACCAGAGACTAAGGACTGGCACCCGGCTTCCCAGACTAAGGGATTTCATCCTGGCCTCAGTCACAGAGAGCCCCACAGCAAAGGATGACACCAAACCAGAGACTAAGGACTGGCACCCAGCTTCCCAGACTAAGGGATTTCAAAAGAAAGTAGGATCCGAAACAGTAACTCCTCTTGGCAGGAAGCTTTCCCCGCCTGCAGACCGCTGCAGCAGAGAATCAAAGCGGGATGGAGAAGCCACATTCATCCCAAGTCTGAAGAGCCTGACTGAGATTACAATACTCCACATTGCTTATCTTATTTACACTTGGAGCATCCATTCCTCTGCTGTTTTGCTTTAGCCTGAGTGGTCTGAGAAGGTGTTCGTGCCTATCTGGTCGGGGCACCAACTCTCCATTATTTTCTCCAATAGTTCTTATTAAAGATCACCCACATGCGTCCTGTCGCATCTCACTCCTTCTTCTCTGCTTTCTCAGGCTTTCCCATTTCACTACCTAATGGCTGCTTTCCTTAGCTTTAAAAAACTACACACTGTATTTTTTTTTTCTATCCAGTACCCTAGTACTGTTATTTAGGAACCTTGCCAGAAAGACAAGTCAAGTGCGCAAATACCTTCAACTTCAGGTTACATCAGGACTGCTGTCAGATCATTATATGTGGACTGCAGTTGGCTTCTGCCATAAATAGTAGTAAGGACTATAAATTCCAATGAAGACAGCACAGTAAGAAGACTCATGTAAAATACAATAAACAAAAAGAACGAGGGAAAGGGAAAAACAAAGACAGATTCATAACAACAGACGCACACACACACACAAGATCACTATGACACTCCAAACTCACAGCACTTCAAGAGCAGAAACCAAAGCTAGTAAGATAGCTGAAAAGCCAGAAAACCATGTGAGAGTTCCAGTTCTAAAGAGACCCAGTGACCATAGAGGCAACTCAAGCGGATGAGAGAGGTAAGAAAATTTACCCACGACCCAGACAAGGACAGAAACAGGAAAGAGACATACGGGCAGGAAAAGCTCAGAAGGAAACAATCCCTGATAACTAACTAGAAATGCTAGACACGAAGAGTTAATCAAATGAAATGCACAGAAGAAAGACCAGCAATTAAATTTACCAAGTAGAAGGAAAAGTATCAGGGATGGAGGAAAAGGCTGAGAAAATACTACACTGAAAACATTTACCAAAAAAAGGGCAGTGTGCTGTGTGGGGGGTGGGCAGGGCGTAGTGGCTCATCTCGATGATTCCTGTACTTGGGAGGTCGAAGCAGGGAAACGGCTGTGTGTTTGAGGTCAACGAGGGCTACTTAGTGAGTTCAGTGACAGCCTAAGATACAGGGTGAGAACCCTTCTCATATAACACTGTAAATAAATGAATAAAAATAAGCAAACAAATATAAATATGACAAAAACATGTAAGAAGAGGGATATGATTAAAGGACCAATCCCAAAATACCACAGTCTAAAAGAAAGGGCTGAGAAAACACTAAAGGAATGGAGGCTCTGTTCCATGAAATTGCAACATAGATGTTTTCCCATGTTAAAGAAAAAAAAAAAAAGACAAGCAAAAATAATAGATATTCTGATCGCTAGACTTGACTAGAAAATAACATCCCCTTTACATAGTCAGCATGCAAAATACAAAGTAAAGAAATGATAATTAAAGCACAAATGAAAAACTCCAACTAAGGCAACTCCTCAACCAGAAAAATTGAGAATGATACATTTTAAGCCCCAGAAGAAGCTAATCAAAATTGCTATACCCAACAGTAAGCTTTTTTTAAATTAATGCAAAAATAATAGCATTTCAAGACAAACATAAAATAAGGCACTGCATTATAGCCATACCAGCACTACCCAAAATCCATAAAGGAATTCCATACACAGAGAAAGAAGAGAGAGGGAGGCTCAATCACAAAAACACAGAAAAGAACATTTCCTCGAGAGGGTTAGATGAACAAAGGAGTGCTTAGTAGAAATCCATTGCATCTGACACTGTAATCCACCAAATACTAATAAGGAAGGAAGAAAACAAATATTAATAATCCAACCAACCAGAAAAAATAATAAGCAACAAAGCCACAGGAAATAGCAAACATGTCAATAATAAATGAAAATAAGCTCTGCGTGCCATTTTAAAGAAGCAGATTAGATGGGTAGGATAAAGAATATGATTCATCCATTTGTTGTTTCCAAGAACTACACTGCAGTGGCAAAGACATACATAAATTGAGAATCCAAGGATGGACATCAACCTACAGAGCAAATAGAAACTAAAAGCAAGCTGTTTCAGCATCTGATTCCAGTTAAAGGAGATCAAAACTAGTGAGAAGAAAGTAAAGAAGGGTGCTACATATTCACAAAGTGAAAAGAAAAATACTCAAGAGCATAGAAAAATTATAAATATTTATTTGCCAAATAGTAGAACTGCTGATTTATTATAATAAACACTAGAAGGCAGAACAATTCAGACAGATCTTGCAATAATGGTGAGATGTCAGTACCCTACTCTCATCTTTAGCTGGGTTTTCCAAATTAAAACAAACAAGAACAACAACAACAAACCCATAAAACAAAAAAAACAACAACGAAAAACCCCAAGGAAACTGCATGGCAAAATCGTACCATAAATCAACTGAATTTCACAGCTATGTACAGAGTATTCCACTCAATGGCTATGGAATACATATCCTTCTAAGGCTCTTGGGAATCTTCTTTAAAATGTATTACAAGAATCAAAATTATCTTACCAAATCATAGTGCACTAAAACTAGAAGTCAATAACAAGAAAGACCATAGAACCTACACAACTACTTAGAGATTGAATAATATGCTTTTAGGATCCTGTGCCACAGCTCTCCATATCCAAATACTTCTGGGAGAGAGCTGATCTCCCAGGAGTACTGACATACCTGTAAGCACAGGTAAGACCACCACTTCTGCTCAAATTCCTGGCCCAAGAGGGATCCACCCAGACACAGGAACCAAGGAACAACCAGGGACAGGATCCTTCTAGTTTCTGTCTACACCCCAGAGCTGACCCTGTGCCACAGCTCTCCATACCCAAATTTGTCCTGGAGAGAACTGATCTCCCAGGAGTACTGACACACAGGTTTGCAGGAGGGACAAGCCACAGTCAGAGACAGCAAGACCAGCTAACACCAGAGAGAACCAGATGGGGAGAGGCAAGGGCAAGAACATAAGCAACAGAAACCAAGGCTACTTGGCATCATCAGAACCCAGTTCTCCCACCACAGCAAGCCCTGGATACCCCTAACACATCAGAAAAGCAAGACTCTGATTTAAAAATCACATTTCATGATGATGATAGAGAACTTTAAAAAGGATATAAATAACTCACTTAAAGAAATACAGGAGAATGCAGGTCAACAGGTAGAATCTCTTAAAGAGGAAACACAAAAATCCCTTTAAAAATTACAGGAAAACACAACCAAACAGGTGAAGGAAAAGAACAAAACCTTCCGGGATCTAAAAATGGAAATAGAAACAATAAAGAAATCACAAAGGGAGACAACTCTAGAAATAGAAAACCTAGGAAAGAGATCAGGAGTCACAGATGCAAGCATCACCAACAGAATACAAGAGATGGAAGAGAGAATCTCCGGGGCAGAAGATACCATAGAAAACATTGACACAACAGTCAAAGAAAATGTGAAATGCAAAAAGCTCCTAACCCAGAACATCCAGGAAATCCAGGACACAATGAGAAGACCAAACCTAAGGATAATAGATATAGAAGAGAGTGAAGATTCCCAACTCAAAGGGCCAGTAAATATCTTAACAAAACTGTAGGAAAAAACTTCCATAACCTAAAAAAAAGAGATGCCCATAAACATATAAAAAGTCTACAGAATTCCAAATAGATTGGACCAGAAAAGAAATTCCTCCTGTCACATAATAGTCAAAACACCAAATGCACTAAACGAAGAAAGAATATTAAAAGTAGTAAGTGGAAAAGGTCAGGTAACATATAAAGGCAGACCTATCAGAATTACACCAAACTTTTCACCAGAGACTATGAAAGCCAGAAGATCCTGGGCAGATGTCTTGCCAGTCCAGGCTACTACACCCAGAAAAATTCTCAGTTACCATAGCTGGAGAATCCAAGATATTCCATGACAAAACTAAATTTACACATTATTTTTCCATAAATCCAGTCCTACAAAGGATAATAGATGGATAATACCAACACAAAGAGGGAAACTACACCCTAGAAAAAGCAATAAAGTAATCTTATTTCAACAAACAAAAGAAGATAGTCACACAAACATAAAAATAACATAAAAAAATAAGAAGTAACAATCACTATTCCTTAAAAATCTCTTAACATCATGAACTCAATTCCCCAATAAAAAAACACAGAATAACAGACTGAATACATAAAAAGGACCCAGCATTTTGCTGCATACAGGAAACATACCTCAGTGTCGAAGGCAAACACTACCTCAGAGTAAAGGGCTGGAAAATAATTTTCCAAGCAAATGGTCTCAAGAAACAAGCTTCAGTAGCCATTCTAATATTTAATAAAATCAACTTAACTAAATATAAATATAAATCAACTAACCAAAAGTTATAAAAAAGGATAAAGAAGGACACTTCACACTCATCAAAGGAAAAAAATCTACCAACAAGAACTCTCAACTCTGAACATCTAAGCTCAAAGCATGCATTGCACCTCACACAATAATAGTAGGAGACTTCAACACCCCACTCCCATCAATGGACAGATCATGGAAACAGAAACTAAACAGAAATACCTAAAGATGCACTTCCGGGTCTTAAAAAAAAAAAAAAAAAAAAGAACAAATCCAACTCAAATACAATAGGAAACAAGAAATTATAAAGATAATGGCAGAAATTCATGAAATTGAGACTAAAAAATTCACAAAATGAATAAAATTTGAGGTGAAGAGGGGGTACAACAACAATAGATCCCAATGAAGCTCAAAGATTCCTTAAGAGATATTTTTGAAAATTTATATTCTAAAAAAACTAGAAAGAATGGCTAAAACTCTAAATAGATATGACCTACCAAAAATAAACCAGATATATTATCAGTGTACATAGATCCATAACAAGGAATTATACTAAGTAATAATTAAAAGTCTCTGTACAAAGAAAAGCCCAAGGCAAAAAAAAAAAAAAAATTCACTGTTGAATTCCACAAAACTTTAACAAAAACAGTCTGCGTGTATTGGAATGTGCATGCAAGTGTCCAGCGAGGACACTGGCGCGTGACTGGCATGCTAGGAGCTCAACTCTAGCCTGTGCAAGAGCAGTGCGTGCTCTTGATTACCAGCGTGTCTCTCCAGCCTCCTATCAAGCTTTCAAGGATGTCCTAGTAACAGTTCTTCTCAGACCAGTAAAGTAGAAATAAAAGAAATATCACCAAATTCATTCTACGATGAACCATATATAGATGAACAAAAACAAACAAACAAACAAAAAACTAAAAACCAATCTCCCTGATTAATATCAACAAAACATTTGCAAACCAATTCAATAAATAATTAAAAAGATTATATACTGCAACTAAGTTGAGTTAGTCATCGGGATGCAAGAATGGTTCAATAGATGCAAGTCAGTGAACGTAATGCAACATACGATGGACTTAAAGACAAAAAATTGCAGTCATTTCAACAGATGCAGAAAATGGTCTTTGACAAAGTTAAGCATCCCCTCATAGCAGAGATCTTGAAGAAACTTTGGATAGAAGTAATATATCTCAATATACTGCACACCAAACCTATAGCCAACATAATCCTAAGTGGCGGAAACAGCATTTCCTCTAAAATCTGGAATAAGAAAGGCTGCCTACAGTTTCCACTTCTATTCAATACACTGTTCAAAATCTTGGCTTTGTGAAGACACAAATCTTCTTTTAGTAGACTCTCAGCAAAAATTCTTAGAACTGATGAACACTTTCAGCAAAGCAGCAAGACAGAAAATCAATATATAAAAACTAGTATTCCTTCAATAGACCAATAGCAAATTTGCTAAGGAAGAAATCAAGATGAAAAGTCCCAATGACAGAAGCCTAACCTCACCTCCTTAACCAAGGAGGTGAAAGATCTGTGCAATGAAAGCTTTAATTACCAAGGAAAGAAAATGAAGAGGACACCAGAGATGGAAAGACTCCCCACGGCAGTTCTTCACCAGAACTAATACAGTGGAAATGGTTACCAAAAGCAATCAATAGATTCAATACAGTCCTCATCAAAATTCCAAAGACACTATTCACCATGCTAGGAAAATAATCTCCAAAGTCATATGGAAACACAAAGTCTCCCTATAGCCAAAGTAACCCCAAGAAGCAGGAACAGTGCAGGAGGAATTACAGCTCTTGTTCTGTACAGAACTATAGTGACAGTGGGGACTAAGGAGACAGACTCCCTCTATACAAGCGGCTTGTTTATCATGCTCTAGATTTTAGGGCCTAGAGCATGGACTAGAACACTTTTTATGTAGATGGCTATATAACAAAAATCCTATACTCTGTAGGCCATATTGTCATTTGTCACAACGATTTTCCTAAAGCATGAAAGCAGTGACAGACAATGAGCCCCAAGGGTCAGGGAGCCCTCCCTAGGGGCAAAAGACCTCCCTGGATCTCTGCTTTTGGCAAAGGATGGGAGATTGTGGTGGCCAGTGTGGGTGCGGGATGGGACTTACAAGTACATCTCACTGTCCAGAACTCAGTTCCTGGCCCCTCACCCCAAGTCCAGGATAAGCTGAGAGTTGCAGTCTAGTTGTGTGTTCAAAATGAAAATTGAAGAAAATAAGGCCTGGTAAGCCCATTTATGTCTTTGTCTCAGGTCTCTCTTCCACTCACATCCTACAATACACAGAACACATCCAACTCTTCCCACAGTGGAGCAAGGCTGAATCCCAAGTGGCCTTTGAGCTCTCCTCAAGGTCTAGAATGCCCTGGTGGTCAAAGTTCCCTCCATCACAGTTGCAAAGAAACAAACTACTTGTCCCTCTTCCTCTTAACTCCCTAATGGGGAATTGTGGAGCACCATAGTCTATCCCTGGTGAAAATGTCTGTTAGAAAGTAACAGATCTTCAAAACAATAGAGGATGCGGAAATAGAGGGTGTTCCTTGAGACCACAGGATTTATTCAGTCCACAGACTAACAGTTGGATAAGGAGTAAGCGGCTGAGAGGAACTCTAGGCCCACATGGCAGAAGTAGCAGTTTCTTATACTTCCTAAGGATAGGGGTTGGGTTCACAGCAGGAGCCTGCAGCCAGGCTCTGTGATTCCAAACAAGAGGCAGGGAAGGGGGTGGGGAGCAGGATGTGTGGCCACCAAATACCCCCCTTTGATGTAAACTCCCTTCCCCAAGAGAGAGAGACCCAGCATCCAGGGACTCACAGACAAAGTCTCAGTGGGGTGCCCATCCATATCTATGAGAGAGGGAAGAAGGGCTTTGTGTGGGTTGCAAGGCTGGATTTTAACACTACATTCTTAAGAAAAGATAAGAATGGAGACTCAAAAGAGACACTGATCCGTGGGTTAAAATCCCTCCAGGGTGCTCTCAGGCCTCACCTTGCCCTTTCACCCAGTTTTCCTGATCTTTACCCCTGGGAGGACCTTCCAGTCATCATCTCCTTTGGCCATATCCACAGCAGAAATTAGGGACCCCACCCCTGACACACACACACACACACACACACACACACACACGCACACACACCCTTGAGGCTCTCCTAGACTTATGGAATGCTTTCTGCTAAATTGTGTGCTCAAAAGCCGAAATTTAGCATTTAGGGTGGACCTCAGTGGCAAAATTCTTCCAAAAATTCAAAAGGTTTCTAGTTAGTTCTTCGAATGGTAACCACAGCCAAGTTGTTGACCTCAAGAACTCTGCTTGCTTGCTTGCTTGCTTGCTTGCTTGCTTGCTTGCTTGCTTGCTTGCTTGCTTGCTTGCTTGGTTTTGGGTTTTGTGACCACTTAAGAACCCAAGGGTAATAGCTATAACTGAGCTTGGCAGGGTTTAGGGTTATAAGACACAGACCTCTGGGAATGCCTGCTGCAGTTTTCCCAGACAGGTTTAATTGTGGCAGGAAGACCCTCTTGAACTTGGGTTTAAGTTGTTCTACACACTGTCATAGACCCCTGGGAAGAAAGCAGCCTAAAAATCAGCATTCATCTCTCCAAGCTCCCTTCATTCTATCTCCTCAAACTAAGAGTCAAAGGAAATCCTTCTTTAAGTTTCTTTTCCTCGGGTATTTTGTTATAGAATTGAGGAAAAACCAAGTGATGTGCTGGGTTTCTTCTGATGTAATGGCTCCTCTACTGTGCAACAGCTCCTCTGAGTTTACTAGTCTCAGTATCCATCAGCCAGAAAACCCAGTCATGGGACTGCATCTAACTGCAAAGGAGCCTGGGAAATAGACCAGCCTTGCTGTATGCTAGAATTTTAATATCATGGTGAATGACCAGGGTTCTCTCTGAATCCTTTTCACCTGAGACGTTTTCTACCGATTGTATGTTACAGGGTTGCTCAGTCTTTCAGTTCCCTTATTCCGATCAGGAAAATAAAAGAAGCCGAGAGCCACAGACCTGGCAAGTTCACTTGGGATCATGGCAAGACCCAGTGAACTCCAGAGAGCAAACAGAGAAGCCTGTGAATTAAAGGCCTCTAGTGACAGCTGACGTGGGGACAGCTGTACAAAGGCTCGCTCTGTGTTAAATGGCTTCAATCTGTGAACATGGTCCAGGGATCTTAACACCATGAGCTGAAAAATAGTTGAAACTTTATTCTCTGGATAGAGAAGGCTAAGGAACTCGATTTAGCTGTGATTCAATAGAGTTCAGCTTTGGAAGGGTGTTTATTTATAGCCACACATTTCTGTGTCTCTGAATAATACCTTTTATTTTTGTGGTTTGGTTTATATTTTGCATGTTAGAATCCTTTATTTTTAGAAACCGTATTGTGAACCTCCTATGCTCTTTTTGCTGGAAAAACCCTCATCTGCTGACCTTACTCGATAATTAGCCCACCATGTGTGGCAGTCTACCCTCTGTCCTAGAAACGAATACTGGTGACAACAGCCTTAATAGGAGAGGAAGTTCACTTGGGATCATAATTTTGGAAGGCTCAAACCCATGACTGACTGACCCATCAGTCATGGACCTGTTGGGGGTGGACATTGTGTCCTGGAAGAAACTTGTACTCTAGCAGAGCTGGTCACCTCAAGGCCTAGGGGAAGATAATCCCCTTTAAGTTTTCCCTGAGGAAAATATCTCCAGTTTGCTCCCCTTTCAGCTCCCACTGCTTCCTCCTAGTAGCACCAAGCTGGTGCCTGTGCCCCTAACATGTGGGCCTTGGGGAACATTTAAGAGCCAAATTTAAATATCATCTAATCAAAAAATATTTGTGAAAGTCCTATTAAGTGTGTATTGCACTGTGCTGTAGTGGTTAGATGGGAAATATAGTCCTTACTTTCATAAAATTTGGATATCCCTTAGGTAAGAAAGACATTACCCAAGTCCTGAAGAGTAACAATTCTTTGTTCCTAGTAGTACAAAGTTATAAAATAGGGGGTTGTAAGGCTGGGCTTCATGGTCTTTACCTGTGACTCTGAACCTCAGGAAATTAAGGTAAAAGAGCATCCAGGGTTCAAGGCCAACCTGGATAAGGTACAGAGCTTTTGTCCCACCAAACAAACAAAATTATGACATCATCACCACCACCATCATCAACAACAAACTCATAAAGTATGAGGTTTTGGTTATAATACTGCCTAATCATGAAGTATAGAATTTTTTAGAGTATATCATAAAAGCCTGATCTTTCAACTGTCTAGAATAGCTTTCTAAGTAAAAGCCCTATTGCTGTGAGATTAAATGCGTTATTCATTTGTAATGGTGAATCATGATGTACTACACAGGACTGCTCCTCTAGAGATGGTCATGCTGACCAGATCCTCTTGATTTCTTGGCATGCATCCCAGGGGTGTCGTCACAGCTACATAGGACGATGTCATTTGGATGACAGTAATTAAATTAGTCCTGGTCCTTGTTTTCATTGCTTCTGTGACAAACAACAAAAACATCAGTGGGTGAAAACCATACATATTATATACATTATAGTGTAGTGAGGAGCTACAGAGTCTTCAATGGGTCTCACTGGGCTAAAATCAGAATGATAAAGGCTACATTCATGTCTCAGAATTCTAGAGGAAAATTTCTAGCCAGCCAATTTCAAGTATCTTCATCTTCTCACATGTGGCTCTTTTCCACTTTAAGAATGTTTTTAAATGGCACTTAGTGTGTGCGTGATTGTGTGTATGCCACAGCATACACATGAAGGTCAGAGCTCTCTCAGCTGTGAGTTACAGGATCTCACAGCAAGCACTTTTTTCTGCTGAGATTTTTTTCCAGGTGGAAACCTGTAGTCTACTTTTAAATTTAATTTTTATTTATGCATATGGGTGTGTGGGTATTTGGTCACGTGTGCAGGTGCCAAGAATCCAGGCATGTAGGATCCCTCTGTTGCTGGAGTTTCAGGTGGTCACCGGCCTGTCTCTGTGCCCTGTGAAAACTACTGGGTCACACAAACCCAAAGGATGATAATAGAAAGGGGGGAGGTGTTAATGAAAGTGGGTAGGGCACAAAGTGACAGATGTCAGTATGATCCATGCATTATGTATGCATGAAGGTGTCATAGTTACACACCATTATACTCGTCATTATACATAACTAACTCATGCGTCTTCTTAACCCATGTGTTTCAACCATATACTCCTGAGTTCTTTTTTGGAGAACACCATGGAGGAGGAAACCTCACCTGGTAATATTTTGACACTGTGACTAATTATAAAGAAAAAAGACTTCCAAGTGCGGAGACACTGTATAGAATGCTTTTAACACACGGCTGTATCTGTGGCTAGCATTTTATAGATGACTGTTGTATTTATGCCTTTAAGTGAACTCTGTTTGTGTTTGTCTTAATTTTATCTTTGTTGGATTTTAAAATAATTTTATGCTAATTTACAAAGTCACTCATTTTTTTTTCTTGTTCTGGAATGGTTTAAGTCACATTGGAATTGTATCTCGTTAAAATTTGATGACATTCTCCTACGACATCATTTTGACCTGCTGTCATCCCCAGTGGTCCACCAGCCAATTTCTTCTTTACTGGAAGTTTCTTTGCCTCTGAATGCTACTGATGATGCTGTAGGTGCTGCCACTGTGGTATGCCCTCCTCTGCTCCATTCAAAGTCCCTCTGCTCTGCTCCGTGTTCTCTGCCCTGGACCCAACACCGACTGTCTTTCAATTGGTCAATGAGTCTTTGACTTCCAGATTTCTGAACCATGTCCTCTGGGTGTGTTGTGCATCTTTCAACTCTGTGACCTTTTTTTTATGAGATACACACAGTTCTCAGGTCTGTACAGACTTTAATCTGCTGTTTCATCCCAAGGTTTCAGTGACACTTAGCTCATTCCCAACTTAAGCATGAGGATTTTTTTTTTAAGAGTAAGTTAAAGCTGTACTTTCAGATATGTGACAGCTATTCTGGAACTTAGTGTCATTGACTATTTTACTATTCGTTCTGCTTTATTGCTTTAAAAACTTTACAGTTGGATTTTTAAATTGTTTACACTGCTTCTGCCTGCCTTATGTCTTGCTTTAATAGTTACATTTCTGTACCAAAATTTGTAATAAAGATATGTGAATGCCTGATATGATAGTTCACATCTGTAACCTGGGCTACAAAGTGAGACCTTGTCCAAATAATAATTATTAATAAATGTCTGGCATTGAAAATTCAAATATTTAATCTTTTTATGCAGTATTTATTGACAGTCTACTTAAGCAGAAGCAGACTAATTCATCAAAACAATGTGTTTCCCAAAGCTTGTTCACCTAATAGGCTAATAGCCAATTTGTTCTATGGTGTTTTTGTTGAATGAGTTTTAGAAAACCGGCCTGAGGGCTTTTTGAATAATGGCAAAGCGAACCTATTTCTTCTCCCTCCTTCCTTATCCCTTAGCCTGCACCGGAGACTTTATTTGATTGTGGTCTTTCCACACCTGGATGGTTCACTCTGTGGCCCTGTGAGACGCCAGTCAGCCTGGTCTCTAGCTTCCTTCCCCTTCTTTCCAGCTCTGACCTAACTTATAGTTTCTCTTGCTGTATGACACCGACAGTATGTCCCAGTTTGCCCTCCTTGTACTGACTAGATGGACTGGCTGTTTGCTGACAGTCTTGTTGCTGCGGACACCTCACTTGTGACTTGATGAGCTGGAGGTGCCGTTCTCCAGGGGCTCATGGAGTCTTCTTCAATCATACATAAATCAAACAATACTCATGTCTGCCTTCATAGTTGCCAAACAGAATAACAGGACATGAAGCCACTGGTCTCAGTTTCCCCAAGTGTTTTGTAAACACTGCTGCATTTGATTTTAGCATTTGCCACTGACACAGAGAGCTTGTAAGTCACATGAAGGTTTTCATTATGGATGGATGCCTTATGCAGTTTTGACAAAAACACTAAGCCTGCACTTGAACTGAATTTTAATTTTTGCCCGCTCCATGCATCTCTACCGCTAACTCCTGATGCCTGTGGATTAGCAACATTCTGTCCTCTTGGATAATTCTTTTGGGATATATCCCTGACCCATGCTTTCATCCTAGAACAAATATATGAAAAAATATTCAACGCCACTAGTTGTCAGGGAAATGAAAATTTAAACCATGACGAGATGTCATCTTGCTCTACTTAGAGTGGCTATTACCAGAAAGATGTCCTTGCTGGCATTGTCTCATGGGGAAAGGAGAAGTCGCTTACACTCTCGGCGGGAATGGAAATGTGTAGAGCCGTTATGAAAAGGAGAGGTTGGTTGCTCTTTAAACTACAAATGGAACTGTCCTGAGATCCAGCAACTTCATTACTGGTCACATATTCAAAGGAACTAAAATCAGTATGCAGCAGAAGCCCGTGAATTCCAGTGTTTGCTGCGTTGTTTCTTGTATCAGCCAAGCAATGGAAGCAGGGTGAGTGCAGTGAGTGCATAAGGGATGTGGATCCTGAGCCACAGAGTGAGCTGAGGGTTAGCATGTCTCTCTCTGCTTCCTGACCGCGAGTGTCGAGTGACCAGCTGTGTCAGGCATCCCTGTCAGGATGGACGGACGGTACTCCCAGACTGTCAGCCAAAATAAACCCTCCCTCTCTTAAGTTGACTTCATCAGCGAGTGTTGTCACAGTAACAGGAAAAGAAAGGAGACAAGGCACCAAGGTTCCTGAACAGGTAATCTCCAGCCACATGTGACTCAGGAGGGAAGTGTTCATGCTGACCTGGTTGAGGAGGGAAGGGGGAGGTTTAATAGGGCCTTTTAAATGCTTACAATCAATTCTCCTGTTTTCAACCCACCCTGTATATAAGGGACACCTATTGTTGTCGGTATCTAGTTGTCATAAGAATGTCGTTACATTCAGCACTCGGGAGGCAGAGGCAGGCGTATTTCTGAGTTGGAGGCCAGCCTGGTCTACAGAGTGAGTTCCAGGACAGCCAGGGATACACAGAGAAACCCTGTCTCGAAAAACCAAAAAAAAAAAAAAAAAAAAGAATGTCGTTACATTCTCATAAATACTACCAGTGGACTGACTTAGGTTTTAGCTTCCTCTGGTGGTCTACAGCGGGTACTAACTACCTGCTCTCCAGCTCCAAAATCCTCACTAGCAAGAGTTGGCCTCTCCTCCCACCCCGTTTCTGTCTTCTTATTTCTGTACCCTCTTTCAGTACAGTTTTGAGAGGGAACACATAAGTCTGTCTAGAAAATGTCTTTAAGTACCACATTGTGTGACTTCTGCAAGTATAGACAAAAAGGGGCTGAAGACCTGGCTCAGAGGTTAACTGCCCTTCCAGCCCCAAGTTCAGTTCCCAGCACATACATTTATAACTCCCATTCCAAGAGATTTTATGTCCTCCTCTAGCCTTGTTGGGTACCACATGCACATGGTACACATATATACTTGCTGGAAAAACAGTCAAATACATTAAAGGAATCTAAAATGTCATTAACAACAACAACAACAACAAACCTGACCAAACAAAACAAACAAACAAAAGATAGGTCATAAAGTTCAAAGTCCAAAATACTTCTCAAATTGAGTAAGAAAATATTTTCAACACACACCCAACACAGATGTCAGAATTATGCAACATTGAGTTAGAAGCAGCCACCTCAAACTGCTTCAATAGTTACAAATGCCCGAAACAAATCATAAACAGCTTCTACAAAGAAAAGGGAGAAAAATGAAAAAGAAAAAGAAAATTTAGAACTGAAAAGTGCAATCATGTCCATTTAAAAGCTCTTGGATACCATTTTCTCAATAGCAGGAAGAATCGAACGGAGGAGAGAACCAATGAGCACCCAGATGGACCAACAGGAGTAACAGGATCCAGACAAGCAAGCACAGAGTGGATGGGGTGGGGCCAGCTGGGAGAACTTGAATGTTGAACTAAAATCCAATACATGTATGTTACTGAACAAAAACATGAAAGGGAGAATGGTTGAAGAGCTTTCAGAGAAATAGCAGCTGAAAGCTGCTTTAGGTTTTTTTAAAAGACAGATCCAAAAACTGGAGAAAAACTCAGCCAGATTTAAAACCAGAAAAACTCATGTTCTTACATGGCAGGGTTGAGTTTCTGAAAACATAAGAAAATGAAGCCATCAAAAAAGAAACACACACCCATACACAGACAGACACAATGTGACACAAATCACACAATACACACCACACACACACACACACACAGAGAGAGAGAGAGAGAGAGAGAGAGAGAGAGAGAGAGACACTTGTTGCATGAATTTTAAAGACCATGCTTGCTCTGGCTAGGCTCCATAAACAGCCTCTCACCTGCTGTCTAGTCAGCCCCCATGACAGCTAAAGTTTTCCTGAGATCCCAGCTCTGCTCCCTCCAACAACAGCCACCACCTCCGTTCCAGAGAGAGAGTGCCGTCATTCCTCCTAGCCCAGTGCCAACGCCAACAATGGCCGTCTCACCCAACTCCCATGGCTAGCTTCGCCAAGTTGCTCCTTCCTTTATACAAACTGACACACGTGTATACACAGACACACACACACTCACATACACACATGGTACACACATATACACAGAGAGATGTACGTATGTGTATATATATACACACACATACACACACTCACACAGATATCTTTCAGTCATTCTTTTAGGGTAGGCCTGCTGGTGATAATGTTTTCATGGCTTCTTTCATCTTATAGTGACTTGGATTCTCAGTTATTCCTGATGTATATTTCTGTTTGCTGAAGAACTCTGGGTTATTTTTCTCTTAGGACTTAAAAAGGATGGTGTCTGGATGCTTTGTTTTCTAGTAAGAAATATGTTCTCATTCATCTGTTTCTTCTCTGTGCCTGTGTGTGTGTACACATGTGTGGCTGTGTGTTTTATGCATGCATGCATGTATGTGTGAGTATGTACGTGCAGATATAAGTATGTGGAGGCCAGAGCTCTACAGCAGATATCTTTCTCAACTGCCCACTCCCTTCTGAGACAGGGTCTCCAGTGACCTACATAGGGTTCACTTATTTGACTAGGCTGGGTGGCAAATGAGTTTCTGAGATCTGTCTGGCTTCCTCCAACCCAGTGCTGGAACTGAATTAAGAACCAGCTGCTAGAACAAGAGGAGCTCTAGGAAGGTTTCCCAACGTATATATGCGGAATATTCTACAGAGCAACAAAAGGGAAGAAAGGACTGTGTTATTTAAAATAGAGACAAAGAACTCAGTCTGGGAAACATAACCCATTGGGGCAGCAGAGGAAGGACTGGAAAAATCTATATCAAGGTTAGTATGGTGGTACCCACCAGCACTTGGGAGGCAGAAGCAAGAGGATCTTGTGAGTTCATGTCCAACCTGCTTCACAAAGCAAGTTCCAGGCCAGGCCAGGCCAGTCATGGCCACACCATGAGACCCTGTCTCAAACTACTCCCCACAGAAGGTCAAGATAAGAGCCAACAAGATGGCTCAGTGGATAAGAGCCTGCGGCTCAGGCCATACAACCCAAGTTCAATACCTGAAACCCACATAAAGGGAGAAGAGAACTGACTCCACAAAGTTGTGTCTTAAAGTGTATATATGTGCCAGGGCATAAACACATGTGTACAGGTGCATGGACACACATTAATAATGCAATTAAAACAATTAACATATAAAAATGCACTTTGCAGAGGAAGACTGGAAACTCTTCTTCTGGGCTTCTTACAGAGCACAGAGAAAAGCCCCATGGTGATAATCTGAGAAGGGTAGAGGACATGAAAATGCCGTACGAAGGGTTGTGTGCCTAATGGCCCATTGCTTCCCAGCTTTTCCTTCAGCTCAACAGCTCATTTGAGGAATGCTTTCACTTGTTTCAATTAGGGTTTCATTGCTGTGAAGAGACACCATGACCATGGCAACTCTTACAAAGTACACCATGTAATTGGGCTGGCTTACAGTTTCAGAGGTTCAGTCTATTATCATCATGGCAGGAAGTATGGCAGCATCTAGCCAGACATGGTGCTGGCAGAGCCAAGAGTTCTACATCTTGATCCGAAGGCAGTTAGGACAAGACCCTGTCTTCCACAGGCAGCCAGGAGAGGGCTCTCAAAGCCCACCCTCACAGTGACACACTTCCTCCAACAAGACCATACCTCCTAATAAGTACCACTTCCTATGGGCCAAACATACAAACCACCATACCTTCCTCCTTTAAAATGTGGCTATACGTAGAGATTGCTGTTGGGTAAGTATTTGGTGACACCAGAGATAGGAGCCAACATCTGTTCACACTATGTGCCTACACATAGGCACCTACAACAGACTAAAGAAATAATTCTACCCTAGTCTAAGTTTGTGGAGCAATGAGTTTATCTGAGCTTCTTACAGAGGCGTGGGTGAGGGGTGACTCATAGGTGTGGGGAATTATGGCTCCTGGCTCACTGAAGAGTTCCCTCCTCCCACCAATGAGGACACAAAATGCATCCTGGAAAGCGGCGACTTTTCCTTCAACAACTATTTATTCCAATAGGAACATGTGAATCCTGTCACTTACTGAGTTTCCCAAATCCTAAACACTTTGCCTCTTTCTGGAGTCTTAACTTCCTCCAGAAAGCTGAGTTTCAATCCAGAGGAAACAGCTACACAACACACAGCCTTTAAATAAAGAAGCATGGTCTTAAGAAGAGGGATTCGAGTCGGGCTTGGTGGCGCACACCTTTAATCCCAGCACTTGGAAGGCAGAGGCAGGCGGATTTCTGAGTTCGAGGGCAGCCTGGTCTACAAAGTGAGTTCCAGGTCAGCCAGGGCTATACAGAGAAACCCTGTCTCAAAAAAAAACAAAAAACAAAAAACAAACAAACAAACAAAAAACAAACAAACAAACAAAAAACAAAGAAGAGGATTCAAATGCATTAAAAATGTCATTGTACCATTGTACGAGGAGGAAGAGATGCAGGAGGTGCATATGAATGGAGAAAGGACACAGAGGTACGATGGTGATCTACAAGTCAAGAAGGTCTTGAGCTGTAAGAACAACCATCTCTGTTGTTTAAACCACCTGGTCGGAACCAGCCCAGCAAGAGTGGGGATGCTTCAGAGGCACACAGGGCCCTCCCTTTGGCCATCAGACTATTGAAACAATGGACTTCAAGAGACTGGAATTTCCCCAGGAATCTCAAACTGGAGAAGGAAAGGCTGAAGTCTGGTGCCAGCCAAATGGGGAGTTCATCTGGTAGAGGAGATTTACAATTTATTAGATCATCTTGTAGGAGAGACTAGGGCTGAAACAATGGTATAAGCAAAAAAAAAAAAAGAAAAAGAAAAAAGAAAAAAAAAGTTTATTTGTACTTCACACATCATTTAAAAAGAATCTGTTTATATCCATCCATCCATCCACCCATCCACCCATCCACCCATCCACCCATCCACCCACCCATCCATCCATTCATTCATTCATTCATTGCTTCCATGTATGCATGTGTGCCTGATTGCACCAAGGAGCGTGTATGTGTATGTCCGTCAGAGGATAATTTGGAGAAGTTGTTTGTCTCCTTCTACCGTGAGTTCTGGGGATCAAACTCGGGTCATCAGACTTGGTGGCAAGCACCTTTATAGACTGAGCCATCTCACTGGCCCACTTGACCATTCTATTTGATGTTCTGCCAAAGGCCTTTCTAATATTTAAAAAAATAAATGTACTGGGCCTTAGGAATGCTGGGATGAGGTTCTTACTGCTGCCTTTATACATTTAAGGACACGGAAGCAGATAGGTTGACCAAGGGCAAAGAGAGAATGTGTGTCAGCACTGAAAGCGAAGTCTTGGATCAACATCCTGGGGTCACATTACCAAGCAAGAGGAGATAATGAGGGATACTTTGTCTACGCAGGGCAAAAGGTGCCATTCCAATGATTTAGGAAGAAATTGAGTTTGCAAAAATGAAAGTAACCTAAGATGCAAGAAATAAGATAGAGGAAACTCACTTTTCATCTGCAGAGAACACTTGGAGGGCACTGCAGTGTGTTCTTTGAATATTGCCTACGCAAACAAAGACCTCAGCAAGGGGCTGAACTGTGGAAAGGTATGTCTCCGTTGGAAAAAGTCAGTCATTGAGAGAGATTCATCTAGCTTTGTCACAAAAGCTGCACTGGTCTCCACTCCTGCCATTCCCTAGCTGTGTGACCCTGACGCTTTCTGCAACATTCTAGAAGACGGTTGTTAAAAAAAAAAAAAAAAAAAAAAAGAAAAAAAAAAAAAAAAAAAAAAAAAAAAAGAATCAAGCAAAGTCAGGTATGGTAGCAAATGCCTACAATCTTATTGCACAGTCAGGAGGATTATTGTTCATTCCATGCCAGCTTGGTCAACACAAGCATCCCAAGAGCCACATAGTGAGGCCTTGTCTCAAAAAACAAAAAACCAAGCGTACAACAGCTACAAAGGAAACAGTAGCCATAACAGAGCACCATAGTGAGGCCTTGTCTCAACAAAAACAAAACAAACAAACAAACAAAAAAAACCCAAACGTACAACAGCTACAAAGGAAACAGTGGCCACAACAGAGCATCAGATCAAGAACTATACAGGAGCTCTTGTCTGCTGCTTGGCGTGTAGGTCATGCTGGTTACTTCCCGGGCCACTGTTATTGCGACTCTTGTTTCTGTTTGTCTCTGTGTCTTTCATGTGCATCTGGACTTGTGTCTTCACTACTCAGACTTTATGATCTAGGACTATCTTTGTTGGCAATAATGAAGTTCCCTCTCCGACAGGACAGTCAGCACTCACACCAAACATTTAATTGCTTCTGAACCTGGATCCCATGTGCTGTAGTCTTTATAAAAGAATGCCCACTGGAAATGATTTCAGCTTGCTTCTTCCGAAATGATGGAGGCCATGCCAACATCTGGTGGGAAGGCCCAGCTATGTTTTACTTTTATAATTATCTTTTTATCCTTTGATTTCAAAGAAACTGCCCTTCTTCCTCTGCCTCTGATGTCACCTCTCCCCGGGGTTCTAAGAGACTCAAGAAAATGACTCCCACCTTTTCCACACTCTTTCTACTTCTTCTTTCTAAAAAGTTGCTAAATGTTGCTAAGATTTGCTCAAGCACTGGTTTATACATGTACATTGGGAAAAAATTAAAAATACCAATGAAAATCCTACAATCTAGAATCACCATAATTAGTCTGTATTTATTAGTTGAACATCTTATTTTCTTAGCGAGTGTGTTTGTGTGCTTACACACACACACACACACACACACACACACCCCGAACATGTAAGACACAATTCCTCAAAAAATTGCCTTTATATTTAACAATCGAATTTATTTTTACTCCTTTTTACAATATAAAAAGAAAACTAAGAAATTCTGGGTGGATGTTTCCATGACAAAATACATATTACCTCATAAGAAAGACTAACTGCGAGTGTGAGGGGGAAAGACGCAGTGCTGAGGTATCTGTCCTGGCTATGGCAAACTGCAGCTGCTGCATCTAGTCTCTGGCCTTGACATAACAGAGAAGTCATGAACGGTTTGGAACCATAGATCCCCGACATCAAATGACAAGTCTTCATGCCAAAAACAAAAGTCGCTTACTGTGCTGTCTACTCAGGCCTCAAACGTGGTTGTTTTGGTTTTGTTGTTTTTTTTTTTTTAACTGAATTTCTAAAATTTATTAGCTACAATTTTGTTACAAACTTTGGCATTCTAGAATATTAGACTTCCTGTATCCTTTCCCTTCTTCTGGCCCCAAGATATTGAAGCTGTGGTCAACGGTGCATCCTTCCTCGTGGCCCCGAGGGAAAGACACTGCTGCTGACACTTCTGCTTTAATAGTGTCAGCTAAATCCATTAACGCAGAAAGGACAAAGGATGTGCATCAAAGGACCTCTAATGCAGCGGCAACTATGTTTTAAACTAACAGGTAGGTATCACTTCTAAAGAATAATTTTAGGTTTAGAGAGCACACCGTGTTCAGAATCCCCACAGATGTCCCCAATGAATTCACATTTAACAGATGTATATAAAGAAATAAAATAACTAGACTTTTTTTTTTAAAAGGCATTTGCCTTATGATCTTCCTTTCAAAATTCTAACTAGGAGAAAAGCATTAGACCACTTCCCACAAAGCAATGTCCTAAAACAAACCTGACTAACACTGTTCAAAGCTGTCAAGGTCAAGGGGTAAAGAGGCAGGCTGAGAAACTCACAGCCAGGAGAAGCCTAAAGAGATGTAAGAAGGAAGTAAGATGGTATGCCAGAGCAGAACAAGAACGGGGTCAGAAATGAGGGAAATCACAACACACTCTCGAGCTGGGCTTCTCAGAATGCATCACCCAAGGCTGGGAAGGTGGCTTAGTTAAGAACATTGGCTGCTTTCCCAGGGGACCCAGATTCCACTCCTAATACCAATATTTTGGGTCATAGCCATCTGTAACTCTGGTTCAGTGGGATCTGATGCCCACCATTAGCCTCTGTGGCCACCAGGCACTCACGTGATTCACAGACAGGAAAAAATTCTTACCTATAAAATAAAAATAGATCTTTCTTAAAAGACCATATTCGTAGTGGATCACTAATGGTAGCCAATGTACCAAACTAAGACAAGATATTAGTAAAGGTTCATGTGTGTCATGTGTGTTCTGAAGGTGCTGAATTCTCTGCCCATCTTTTCTCTTAACTTGAAGCTGTGCTTTTAAAATGACATCTATTAAATTGTAAAGCCCCGAAGAGCTGCTGGTGTGGGCCAGTGTTCACAGGCTAGAACCTGACAGCCATGATCGTGACCAGGGCAGCCAAAACTGTATTCACTCTAGGGGAAAGCTTATGTGTGCACAGCCTTCCTCTCTCCTCCACATCCTTGTGTTTCTCATAAGCTCATAAGCCCATCTTAGTGCCTGATGCTGCGCACATTCAGGATGCTTCTGCCCAACCCATCTCACTGAACCACACACCGGTCTTCCATGTAGAAACACCCAGAAGCATGCCTTACCAATTATCATGGCATCTTGCCATCCAGTCAGTAATACACTAACTGCCACTGGACACTTCTGTAAGCTTATAGAGGTCCCCAAATGTTTTCACGGCCTCTTCTTCCTCGGTAAAATGTCAACTCACCTCTAAGGAGAGTAAAGACAAACCACCAAAAATATCAGCAAATTATTCCACCAGATCAGAGTGATCTAGAAAATGCCCTGTACCCAGTCATACAGCCCAATGACCATTAGTTACTAAAGCAGACCCAGAAATGGAAACACTGTCTGTGTTGTCAGGAAAAGTGCACATGGAGCTAGCCGTAAGTTAGAGGAAACACACAAGCCTGAGCCAGAGGTTGGCTGAACATGAGAACACTGTATGTCATGATGCTGTGACTTCTAGTCAAGTAGACATAGGTCTCACCTGACCTGACAAAAGGTCAGGCTGAGACACAGCGGAGACTTTGGTAATCTTCACAGTCCAGAGTCTTTGGTCGCTGGTCTCTCTAATTTATACACCTTTCTGCTACTAACAAATTTAGCTTTCAAGACCCTTTCAGCCTGGAACCCACTGATCTCTCCTTTCACTTCCAGTCAGCCTCTCCTCTGTGTGCCTCATGTGCACGAACTCTTCCTAGCATGTAAAAGCCAGTTCTTACATTTGTAGTTATTTCTCTGACTCTAGGCTGTGAACCTCTTGAAAGACAATTCCATCTCATTCATTGTCTCCCTGGGACTTGTCCCAACACGTTCAAAACTTATTTGCTAAGTAAAAAACAGAACTAAGCCAACATATAGACAAATAAAGATGTCAGATTGATTCCCAAGATCATGAAATCCTTCAGCTAACTCAGAAGTTCCTCCCCTCCCCTCCCCTCCTTGCAAAACAAAACAAAATAAAAAAATGCTCCTAAATTCTCTCTTGCTTCTTCTTCTTCCTTAAGATTGTTGTTAATCCTCTACTCTCCAACACTGAGAACAGAGGCAGTGATAGAAACAGCTGGGGTTAAGAAGAGATGCAATTGGTTTAGAGTTCAGCCTGGATGAGGAGATGGGGGCAGAATGGGCTGGAAACCCTCCTACCTGGGCCTTGGCTCTGAGCTGTGCAGCAATAGGCTCTGGGGTAAGCAAAGCCAGGAGAAGCTAGGCCCCAGGAAACTTTAGGAAGCAGCTGAAGCAGAACCAAAGACCTTTTTAACAGTGAGGAAGGAAAGGAAGAGGCATGAAGTCACCACTTATCTGCCAAGGAAACTGAACCTACGGTTGGGGTCAGAAGGCAGACAGCGGTGCTGGGACTCTGACCAGGGCCTGTATCATCCATACCCACTTACTCTGATTTCCTATTTGCCCTGTGTGCAGTACATGCCCCCCAGACTTCAGTTGCCCAGTGTTGTTAGGCTGTGAATGTCAAACAGCATTAGCAATAACGCCCGAGTGATGGGGAAACCAGAAGATAGAGCTGGATCAACTCCACTCAGGGAAGTCTGCACGATCTCCCAAGGGCCCTTTAGTTATAAAACAGAGACAACGTTACACTTGCTTTCTGCTTCAAAGCACTGCAATGAGAACCAACCAGTTTGTGCTGATTTTTTTTTCCTTTGCAGGTGAAAAGCTCTTTGTAGGAGCTGTCATTGTTATTCCACCTTTCTTTTTCAAATGATAAGAAAGTGTGTTGTAGGGTTACAGAGATGTACCTATGTGATGGCACACAACACACCTTGCCAGTTCTAGGGGAATCATATGCCCCCTTCTGGCATCCATGGGCACTGCATGCATGTGATATCATATATACATTCAGGCAAACACTCAATACGAAAAAACAAATCTATTTTTAAAGTATACTAATGTTGTGGATTTGGTTTATTGCTTACAGTATGTTTATTGGGTTCCAAAATAGTCCATCTACATGTAAGATGCCCAGGGTCTCTGCCCCAAGTTGGCTATAATGGGTAAACAATTTGCCAGCAGCCAATGGTTGGGCAGGGAGAGGGAGGAGGGTCTTTACATTTCCCAGGCAAGGGAACCCAGGGAATAAGAAAGATCTAGAATTGCCGTGCTGGGAAATCAGAAGGATCAGGCAGGAGAGCTGCAGAAGACAGCGGAACAATCGTATAAGAACCAGGGAAAAGTAGCTCCAAGGGGCCCCTCCTCAGCTGCGACTGAGAGGAAATATAGATTTTAGTAAGTAATAATTCAGAAGTATTGGAGGGGAGGTGAAAGTTTGGGAGTGGCCCAGCCATTGAGATGCTTAGGGTATATTAAAAATAAGGCTGTGCGCACGTGTGTGTGTGTGTGTGTGTGTGTGTGTGTGTTTGTGTGTGTGTGGTTTCTTTTTTTTTCTTTTTTAGGTATATAAACTAGTTATTAACAGCAAAGGCCCAGAGACACATTTCTTCTTAGATACACCCACAGTACAGCCTCTGCCATCTTGGTGTGCTGACCAAGAGGTCTCAAAGTGGCGCAGCCCCCTATGGGCTCAAATTTTCTTCAGCTGCTCCAGGTCTTCACACAGCTTGTTATCTAGATCGTTGGCCAGAACCTGGCTGTATTTCCCATCCTCCCATCCTTCTGTCTGTTCAGGAACCAGTCTGGGATCTTGTACTGTCATAGGTTCTGCATGATGGTGATCACGTGCTCCACCTCCTCCTCTGTGAGTTCTCCAGCCCTCTTGGTGAGGTCAGTGTCTGCTTCCCCAATACCACGTGAGCAGATTTCCGCCCCATTCCCTTAACGGCAGCGATGGCAAAGGCTATTTTCCGCCGCCCATCAATGTTGGTGTTGGGTACTTGCAAAATGTGCTGGAACTTCTCAGGGATCACTGGAGACAAGGTGACGGCAACAGCGGCAGTGTGTAGGCCTCCTATGGAAGAGTGTCCGTGTATTTCATTCGAGAATCCACAACACTGGGGTGGTAACAAGAAGCACATGGGGAGTTAAGAGAGGATTAACTACACTACCCTTATGTACTATAGCAAGCAGATCTAGCACGGCCTCTTGCTACCTGTATCAAGCTTTGCATGCCCTCCACTTACACAGCTGCCGTCACAGCGGCTTGTCCTCGGCAGCATCACTACAAGAGTGAGTGATGCTCTGGACCAGGACACTGTGACTACAGTGACATCATCGGGTGACCAGAGTGTCTCAGCTCTGTTATAATCTTACATAACCAGCTCCTGGCAGGTCTTTGATCCAAACATCAGTTTGTGTTTTCCCTTTGGCCTAAATGTGACAAGAACTCAATAAATAGGAGTGAAGTTGATTCATTTTATGTCATTTATTAATTCATAATTTTTGTGTATAAATTACCTTCCCACAACGGGCATCAAGAATATCATCATTCGGGGCTGGAGAGATGGCTCAGTGGTTAAGAGCACTGACTGCTCTTCCAGAGGTCCTGAGTTCAAATCCCATCAACCACATGGTGGCTCGTGACCATCCGTAATGAGATCTGACTGGTGTGTCTGAAGACAGCTAGTGTACTTATAATAAATAAATAAATAAATAAATAAATAAATAAATAAATAAATAAAAAGAATATCATCATTTGGGTAATTTACTCTTTCTTAATAAAGTGCATTCAAGCATGTATATTCATTTCTTGGGCCAGAAGGGATAACCTTATGCCAATTCATATCATTATAGCCTGTCTAATACAGCAATCTGCCTCTAATAGAAGATTCCAGCTTGGACTCCTTGGGAAATCTCTCCTTCCCATATCACTGCAGGTCCTTAACTGACTGACTACCTCAGAAGGTCAGTTAATGATCTGTTCCATCTGCTTGACGTCCCTTGTTGTGGCATTTACATAACCCCAATGTTCCCTAGAAACTGAGAAAGAATCCACCACACCCCCATTTCTTGATCCTATTTTGGAGATCTGGAATTCTGGGGGGCAAAGCGTTCTTTTTTTCTTTATTTTCTGTTAGTATTAAGCTGGTAAAATCACGACTCGGTGTTATTTCTTAATCTTTTCTTGCTGGAAATGGGTGGAAGAGTCTAATTGCGGGCTGCGATGAGGGAAAGGAGGAACGAGGCTGCGATGAGGGAAAGGGGGAACGAGGCTGCAATGAGGGAAAGGGGGAACGAGGCTGCAATGAGGGAAAGGAGGAACGGGCTGAGATGAGGGAAAGGAGGAACGAGACATGTCTAAGCAGAATCTGCGAATGGTCTGAGGTCTGCCCTCTACCTGGGACTCTGCGGCTGCCTCACTTAGCACTGTAATGTGTATTTATAGACTCAGACCTGCCGCCCTTTGACTCTCTCTCCTTCTCTTCCTCCTCTGCTTCTAACCTAGACAACACCATCCCAAAAACCTTGCACTGCTGGGCTGGGGTATCAATGTATTTCCAGCACATTTTAAACTCTGCTTCAGAAAAGTGTTCTGTGTCAAATGTCTGCTGTTGGAAATGCCAGAGCTTACGTACCTTTGTGACTCATCGTGAAAGAGACAGTGCTTTGCTTCTATAAAGTGGAGTAGTCAAATTTGGTGGTCTACTCCTCGATGAGAAATTCAAGGTCACCCTCATCTATACAGGGGACTTTAAGGCTAGCTAATTCTCAAAGACAAGAGGAGGAAGAGAGGCAGAAGCAGAAGCTGCAGACAATGATAAAGAAGAAAAAGAAGAAAAGTAGTAATTTCAAGGTAATATTAAAAATTCCACCTTTCCTTAAACAAACACATTCCAAACACTGCAATTGGAGCAGTAGAATAAATGGAGGGATCTTCTTCGCTTTGAAGGCTTGGAGACCAGCTTTTCACCTTGACTCCCTTGAGTTGTGCACCATTGCACAGATGCTGGCCGTTGGAGGAGCCAGGAAGCCAAGGGCCTGTCATCGCATCCAAGCGTCAAACTATACATTTGTTCTACTAAGGCCCTTCTGTCTCTTGTCCCCTTAGGCACAAGGAAGCATTAATGGCCCAGATGGTTCCCATTTGTCCCATCAACAATCAGTGTCAGTCAGGGAGGAGGTGAAATGGGAGCAAGAGTAATGTCCTGAGTTCTGAGGGTGGCCCTCAGGTCATACAACACAGACAGGTCAAGTGAACAGAAAGAAGAGGTAAAAAGGAAAGGAAAGGACATGGATGGCTCCTAGGTATGGTGGGGGCGGGGTTATTATAGATATGTGGGAGAGCTTAGCCAGGGGCAGGCACATCTGGGGAACGGGGCAGGGGGACAGAGGAGAACCAAGTATGGCAGCCAGAAGAAAAGAGAGGGGGCACAGAGACAGGAGGCAACCAAAATGTCTGGATTATATTGGAAAGAGCCTCTGGGGGGAAGAGCAGCCAAGCCACTGGGCTGGAAAGTTCAGGGTAGAAAGCGGAATATGGCAGCCAGATCCTGTAACAGGTAGAGAGACACTGGGAGAACCGGAAGGGCTGATCTGCTTTGATGTGTCAGTCACCTCAGCTGCTTGTCCCAGGTTAAGAGTTCTGGAGCTGGATTATGATATGGGACTTGTATTGTGGTCCTCGGGCACCAGAGGGAGAGGATTCATCTTCCCATGTGAGCAGCAAGTGAGCACTATGTCAACATCTAACCAGCAAAATGGGGGCAGGAGACGGCACAGTGGGAAGGGACTGATGACCAGACTGTGGTCCCTGGGGCCTACATAGAAGGAGAGAAGAGACTTCAACAAGTTGTCCTCTGGCTTCCACATGTGCACTCTGACATCCGGGTGACCTTTCCCCAAATAAACACATGTAATTTCAAAAAAGACAAACAACTTAATATCTCCTCACCACTGGCTGGGCAAAGAGATACCTTGGTGGTGGTGGTATTCTTGTATCAGTCAGGGTCAGAGCAGATGGCAGTCCTCTGTTCATCCTAGTTTGATGCCTGCCTTGATGGCCAAAACTGTCTTATGCCTAGGACTCAATCAAACCAAATTAAACCAAATGAAATCCAGGCAGCACAGGGCAGAAGGAAGATGACAGAGACCTGTAGACCTCCATGCCACCCACAGCCCTGCCCTTCAGCACACAGCACAGGTGGGCCATAGGTATCTGCATGCTGCCACCAGCATGGAAGGAAAGTATCACCCAGGGGCCCACCAGCTGTGTGGCCAATCCGCAGTGGGAGCCATCACAGTATGTGTATGTTTGGCGGGCAGATGAGAGAGAAAGAGAAGTGGAGCAGCTTGAGCGTGATGAGGGAGATGGGACTGGAGAGGAACAGTCTGCTGTGAGTGGCCAGCCCTGTCACCTGAGGGCCATGTCTCAGTCCATGCCTATGCAGTGGCAGGGGTCAGTGTCGACATGCATGGTGCATATTACCACTAGAAAACATGAGGATGTCGCTGGTTTGGGAGGCAGCCAGGGATCCCATGGATGTCCAGGGAATGTGTGGAATTGGCCCTTCTCAGAGGCTGCAGTGCTCTGGAGAGATGATGGCCCTGTGTCTCACCCAGGCAGCACAATGTGACTATTCCTAGTGGCAGGGTGTGCGTGAGCCAGTCCCAAGGGTGTGAGTGTGGAACAGCTGCCCCTGACACTTGACTGCTGGGGGAGGGGTGGCACTGTGTTCAGAGGTGATACCCCGATACTGCCCCTTGCCACCTCCAGCAGTCAGTAAAGCTGTCGGGAAAGCTAGCTCTGCTCCTCACCAGTTGCACCACCCAGGAGAGCAGGCCCTGCACCTTGCCTATACAGCACAGCAGAGCTGACCCTGGGGACAGAGGCACAGGCGAGCCAGTTCTGAGGATGAGAGCTCAAGCAACTTATCTGCCATCTGCCATGAGGTGGTGTGGGTGTGGGTGTGGGTGTGGGTGTAGGTGTGGGTATGGTACCTTGTCCCTCACCATTTGCAGCAGTTGGGAGAGCTGGCTCTGGGGTCCTCAGAGCGGGAGAGCTGTTCCTGCCCCTCACCAGCCGCAGCACTCCAGAGAGTGGGCCCTGCGCTTTGCCTGGCTGACACAGTAGAGTTGACCCCAATCAAGGGGGAGGTAAGCCAACCCCGAGATCAGAGGAGGGAGAGCTGGCCCTGCCACTCATCTGCTGTGAGGTGGTGTGGCTGTGGGGTGAGGCCCTCCCCGTCTCACGCCCTTCACCACCTGCTATAGTTGGAAGAACTGGCCCTGGGGCCCTGGGAACTGGTAAGCTGTCCCTGTCCCTTGCTGGCTGCAGCACCCAGGAGAGCAGGCCCGGCATTTCTCCTGGGCAGTATATCCATCTCAGTAAGACAGGGATAGCTAATCGAGTATTCACCCAGGACTGATTGATCAGGGCCACAAACCAGAATAGGGAGCCGACTTCAACCCTGAACCAGGATCCTACGTAGCTTTTACAATGGAAATACACATACATCTGTGCCAAGTTATCTCACCAATCAGGATTTAGAGCTAGGGAATGTCCTTAGGAACATGTCTTTGTGGTCCACCTACCCTGTTCTCATTGGCTGGGATGTTCCACTGTGGTGGGGTGACTTGCCCTATCTAACATTTATGTCCTATTTGCCAACCGGGGTGTCAGTTCCCCACGTACATGTCTCTTTCTACCAAGTAGGATGTCAATTCCCAGGGAGGTCTTGGGAACTTAAAACTTTATTTGACCCCTACTCAAAATTGAAGTCTTATTCCAAATAGTTATATTGGTGCAGGTGTCTCTCTCTTATGTTGGGGGGTCCAACCCAGGAGCAGCTTATAAAAGCAAAAACCAAAAAAGCATGATCATGCATAGGTGCAGGAAGTGCTGCTGGGCAGGTGGTTCGAATCCAAGCTTATTGCAGCTAACTATACAAAGCAGTTCTAACGATCTCTATTGTTGTGGTGGTTGTGGCTTGGCTGCCCTGTGTGTGTGTGTCACCTGAGCACACAGCCAAGGGGAAGTCAGGACTCAGAACACGGATGAGAATATGGCCGACTCCAGCCTGCCCTGAAGGAGCAGGACCTAGCTCAGAAAGAACCAATACGCCTGGCTGTCCTCAGGTTTCAACAAAATAAAGAACTGTCTGAAGTACAAGCACTGGCTAAAATTAGCCCTTACTAAGAGTACTGTTCTCTTCCCTACAAATGGATCTAGGGGTACTCTAGGGACATTTGGAGGACAGTTTCCCCTGCATAAAATCAACCAAGTAGAATTAGATATTGAATGGAGCATGAACTTGTCGGAGCCCTGACTGACACTGAAATGATTCTGTCTTGAACCCTGATTCTCTTTCAATGTGCCTGTCCTAGAGTTCTGAATTTACTCAAATAACTGGGGCTGTTTACAAACCTGTGACACTCCCCAAATGTCTATCCATTCTTCCTAGTGGGACCCTTTCTTTGGAGATCAGTGTCTCTTATTAATTTCATTGTCACTGTAAATCTTCTGGGAAATAATTTTCTGGAAGCTTGAGCCTATATCTCATCTCCCCAGAGGATGCTAGAATCAACTCCATAGGAAGGCTCTAATACCACAGAACTAGTTCCCACCCATCTACCATGTGACCCCCATTAATGCCACCCTTCCTGACTGCCAAGGATTGTCTAAGTGTCTCAGGGCACATTCCAGCACAGATGGTGGTTGTATACACTTAGTGCCTTCAAAATGTCTCAAAAAATAATAATAATTGTGACCTCTAGTATACAAAATGCCTTTGCCCTGGGCTCCCAATGGGTTACAGGTTCTCAGATGAATCTGCTTAGTAGGTGATGCCATGCGGCAGGGAGCTGTGCAGCAGGGAGCCTGGGCAGGCACCCGTTTTCAGTTTCCCAATTTTAGTATCCACCTGATAGAATCCTGTGCCTTCTCTGAAAAGAAAAGGTTTCTGTGCATCCAAAACCAGACCAAAGTAAGACTGTTGTGGTTGATGGGAGCCCCCAGGCTTGGGGTATGTAGGAACTCAAACAGGCAAGTCATGATTTTAGCTGTGTATTTATGGCCACTGTTAGTGGCAAGAAACACTTTCTGTACATCCTTCATCTGACTCAGAAGCAATGGCCACTTCCCATCTTTGACTATATACTTCTCAAGATTTCCATTTGTCTTTTCCTTCTTTCTTTCTTTCTTTCTTTCTTTCTTTCTTTCTTTCTTTCTTTCTTTCTTTCTTT